>NW_027224356.1:300000-494591 GCF_023699985.2 Odocoileus virginianus
ATGAAATCAGAAGATGATTGCTTCTTGGCAGGAAAGCTATGACAAACATAAACAGTGTGTTGAGAAGCAGAAACATCATTCTGCCCAACAAACTGGTAGAAGTTTGGCCTTTTTATTTGGATTCCTAAACTTTTTGTACAGTCCCCACTGGTCTTTAAAGTCCCTCGCCTTCCTGTCATTCAAGATTCCCAAGATTATTTTGTGCATTTCTTGACATAGTCCTGAAATCAGCCATCTCTTAAAGATCATCTGATGGGAAATATATTTAGAAGCTACATGTGAGACCTCAGAACAGTCACTGTTATCAAGTTGTCTTGTTTCTAGGCTCTACATTCGTCACAGGAGGAAGTATACATTTTCTTTAGAAAATAAAATAAAGAGGAGTATAATTCATTGGTACAAACATATGCTTTCAGTTCAAGATTTAAGACAGCAGGGTTTTCATTAAACTTGTTATGTGTGAAACTCTTTTTTCAGCCACTGAAAGGCTTACATCAGAGCATTAGTTTTAATTATTGTCTTGCTTTTAGCTAATAATGTACATATGATTCTGTCACAATAAGAGAAACAATATCAGGAAGAATAAGTTGTTGAATTTTTGCTAGCCACAGCTGCGATGGCAGTGCAGAAGTGTGGCGGCTGCAAGGGCACAGCAGAAACGCGTTGGAGAGGAGCTTCCACAAATCCAAGGTTAGGGGTGGACTGCCAAGAGAAGCTACACTACTTCCAAGGTAAGGAGCAGCGGCTGCGCTTTTCTGGAGCAGCCGTGAAGAGGGACCCCACGTCCAAGGTAAGAAAAACCCAAGGAAGATGGTAGGCACTGAGAGAGGGCATCGGAGGGCAGACAGACTGAAACCACAGTCACAGACAACTAGCCAATCTGATCACACGGACCACAGTCTTGTCTAACTCAATGAAACTAAGCCATGTCGTGTGGGGCACCCAAGACAGATGGGTCATGGTGGAGAGGTCTGACAGAATGTGGTCCACTGGAGGAAATGGCAAACCACTTCAGTATTGCCTTGAGAACCCCATGAGCAGTATGATAAAGGAAAAAGAAATGACAGTAAAAGATGAACTCCCAGATTGGTAGGTGCCCTATAAGCTGCTGGAGATCAGGGGAGACATAACTCCAGAAAGAATGAAGGGATGGAGCCAAAGCAAAGACAACACCCAGTTGTGGATGGGACTGGTGATACAAGGAAGATTTGATGCTGTAGAGAACAATATTGCTTAGAAACCTGGATTGTTAGGTCCATGAATTGAGGCAAATTGGAAGCAATCAAACAGGAGATGACAAGAGTGAACATCAACATTCTAGGAATCAGTGAACTAAGATGGACTGGAATGGGTGAATTTCACTCAGATGACCACTATATCTACTACTGCAGGCAGGAATTACTTAGAAGAAATGGAGTAGCCATCATAGTCAACAAAAGAGTCTGAAATGCAGTACTTGGATGCAATCTCAAAATGATAGAATGATCTCTGTTTGTTTCCAAGGCAAACCATTCAATATCACAGTAATCCAAGTCTATGTTCTGACCAGTAACACTGAAGAAAATGAAGTTGGACAGTTCTATGAAGACTTATAAGACCGTCTAGTACTAACACCCAAAAAAGATGTCCTTTTCATTATAGGGGGCTGGAATGCAAAAGTAGGACATCAAGAAACACCTGGAGTAACACACAAATTTGGCCTTGGAGTACAGAAATGAAGCAGGGCAAAGACTAATAGAGTTTTGCCAAGGGGACACACTAGTCATAGCAAACACCCTCTTCCAGCAACACAAGAGAAGGCTCTACACATGGACATCACTAGATGGTCAACACCTGAAATCAGATTGATTATATTCTTTGCAGCCAAAGATGGAGAAGCTCTATACAGTCAGCAAAAACAAGACCAGGAGATGACAGTGGCTCAGATCATGAACTCCTTAAGGGAGATTGTTCCTTCTGAGAAGAAGGCAATGGCAACCCACTACAATACTTTTGCCTGGAAAATCCCAAGGATGGAGGAGCCTGGTAAGCTGCAGTCCATGGGGTCGCTAAGAGTCAGACATGACTGAGAGACTTCACTTTCAATTTTCACTTTCCTGAATTGGTGAAGGAAATGGCAGCCCACTCCAGTGTTCTTGCATGGAGAATCCCAGGGAAGGGGGAGCCTGGTGGGCTGCTGTCTATGGGGTTGCACAGACTCAGACACAACTGAAGCAACACAGCAGCAGCAGAAGCAGAAGCAGAGGTTCCTTCTGAACTAAGTGAGTCACTCAGTTACAGATGAAGAGTGAACCATCTCTGATCAGAAGGTAGAACAAACTGCAAAGCAATTGTGAATCCCCAGGCAGAGGAATTCAGTTTCCACAGATGCAAGAATCACAGCCGTAAAAAGTTACCTGAACCCGTATTCTGTGTAAGGCCATAAGAATCTAACACATTGGTTACTGTTTTTAGATTAGAAAAAAGGCTTATTTTGTCTTCAAGAATGCCCATGCTGACCTGAGAGATAGGCAAAGAGTAAATACATGTCAAAATAAAGGGTCACCTGTGTGGTGTTGATTGAATGTTGTCTGAGTTTAGAGGGAGTGGCTGGGGTTGATCAAGAAGGACCTACTGAAGAAGGGGGTGCTAAGGCTGGGTTTGAAGAGACTACAGTGTTTCTCAAATGAAGGCACCAGAACTTCCCTGGATGTTCAGCGGTCCTGGATTTTCAGTGGTTATGACACTGCACTTCCAATGCAGGAGGTACCACTTCAATATCCCGTTATTAAATCAGTATCTTGCATACCATGTAGCACACACACACACACACACACAATCAAAAGCAAGCACCTCTGTGATCAAAGGCTGTGAGCTCCACAGTGGTTGGAAAGTGATCTCAAGAGATATGTGACACCCAGAGGGAGGCATCAGTGTGGGAATAGAGGGTAGCCAGTTCTGCACTAACCCACTCCCTCCTTTTCTCTGTAGATGCTCTATGTGGGTAACATCACCATTGGAACACCCCCTCAGGAATTCCAGGTTATCTTTGACACAGGCTCATCTGACTTGTGGGTACCCTCCCTCTTTTGCACCAGCCCAACCTGTTGTGAGTACAGACAACCCATACACGGACCATCCTTCACTTGCCCTGCCAGCCTGTTTTGCACCCTTGGCCCTGATGATACACACCTCTTGTGTCTGCAGCTACACAAGTTAGGTTCAGACATCTTGAGTCATCCACCTTCTGGTCTACCCAAGAGACCTTCAGCATCACATATGGATCTGGGAGCATGAAGGGATTACTTGCTTATGACACCATTCCGGTAATTTGTAAACAGAAGCTGAGTCAGGACTGGCTATGGAGTGACCACTGCTTGCAAAACAGATGCAGGACCATCTGGCAGGACCCTTCCTAGCCTAACTCCTGTAGATATTGGCCATCTTACCCACAGGATCCTGTCCCTGGGGAGGCAGTGCTTGTGGTGACACACGAGCACACAGATTAGCTAACCCAGAGAGTGGCTTGAGGTGTGGACTTGCGGCTTCTCTGCCCATGATCAGTTCAAGGTTCATTTTGCTGGGAGTGAGAATAGGGGACAAAAACACCCAATTTTATATTCACAGATTGTTCTAGCTCTTTTAGGTAATAATTGGTTTAATCCTATGTGGTTTAAGAACACATAGCTGGTGGTCTGATTAGCTCATACGACATATGAGGAAACTGAGGTGCAGACAGCAAGGGCCTTGCTGAGGTCACACATATGGTAAACGATGGAGCTAGGCTGGCTTTTCAGGACTGCAGTTGCTGTGGGGTGTTTGGGGACAGGATAAAACTGATCTAGGGACCCTCAGGTGGCAGTCAAGGGCTTCAGGTATCCAGACTGGGAAACTGGAGGCCAGAGAAGTCAGAGGGCTTGATAAATGAGTTCTCACTCTAGAGGATCCTTGAGAGTCTAATAAAACCTATGGCCTGCCTCCCCAAAGCACTTGAGTATTTACCCTCTCTCTCTTTCTATGTCATACCCACACAAAGACACACATATCCCCAAAAGTGAATTTCCCAGACAGTGATTTCATAGATCACTGTAAGCAAAATTGGCTTTTTGCCTTCTGTCTTCAGGGACAGATGCAGAATCCACAGTACCTTACAGAGAATGCAGTCCATTCCTTGTCATTAGGTCACAGTGATGCCAAAGAGAAGGCTACCTTGCTCTTGGCTCATTTTGCCCACAAGGAGGCACCAATGGGACCTGGCCTGACTGTTGTTGCCCCAGCTGCACAGAAGCCACGAGGCCAATTTGACTCATTCAGGTGGTGTTTTTCAGAGGGGCAGATGTTTTAAAATTCACAGCCTCTCACAAATGGAACCCAAATTCCCCTCCCAGCTTGGTCTAACCATCTGAGGTCCACCAAAGACACAGCCCAGCCTCAATTCTTCCCTGAGGATCTAATGGCAATGCACCCCATCCCAGTCCTAGCCCCACTTCATGTATCTGTAAGTGGGAACACTCTTCTCTCCCACAGACTGGGGACCTTGTAAGTACTGACCAGTCATTCAGTCTAAGCATGGTGGAATACAGGTGTGAGGGTATACCTTCTGATGGCATCTTTGGCTTGAAGTACCCAGACATATCCCTCACTGGAGCCATCCCCATCTTTGACAACCTGAAGAATCAAGGTGCCGTTTCTGAGCCTGTCTTTGCCTTCTACTTGAGCAAGTAAGTCTGAGCTGGACAATCCCTTTCTCCAAATTAGCTGTAAGATGCTTTCAGTTGCACAAAAACTATAGAACACTTAGTAAAGAAGTATTCTGAGAGATAATATAACCCAGGATAACTATAGCCCCAGAGCCACACCTAGCTTCACCACTGGCTTTTATAAATAACATTTTATTGGAACACAACCATGCTCCTGGGTTCAAGACCAGTAACTTGGTCTAGGGGAATGAGTGAGGAGGAAGACCAATGGAAGGCAACAGGAAACAAGTTGGAGGAAAAGGCAATAGGATTTGCTTATGAATTTGATAAGGAAGAAAGGAGAAGGATGGTGGGCAGCTTTCCTTCCTCATTAGTGTTTCACTGTGAGCCCAGGACCTGTACCCAATTTGCAGAAGCCAGTGAAAAATGAAAGTGTGGGACACAAAACAAAAGTGTGGGACCCCTTGTTCATGAAATATTAGGCATTTCAACACAGGTAGAGCAGAGGTGGGGTCCATTCTGAGCGTGGGGCCCATTGGAGAGTAGAGGTCACAGGCCTTTGGAGCCAACTCTGGGTGACCTGACCCCATACACTTAGCACTCACAGGCCTTAATTTTCCTGAAAAATGACAAGCTGGACAAGGAGAAAGCCAAAATGTTTCAGTACACTGTCCTCTGAGGCTGTCTGAGCTCTCAGGTCACAGGAGGTCCAGGGCATCTTCAGAAGATATAGTGGGTGGAGCCCAGCCAGGTGACTCAGCTTCTAACCTTTTCTGTGCCACTCATTATCCAGGAACCGACCTCAGTCTGGTTCTCAATCACTCCTAGACTTGATTTCTGCATCTGTAGATGGGGACCTTATTAGGGTCTTGATGGGTGGAGAAGCAAAGCTCTCAGACAGTGCTGTTGTTACTGTCCTCCAAAGATCCCCTCCTCTCTTCTCTCTACACATGCAGGGCAAAAGGCAGTGTGGTGATGTTTGGTGGGGTGGACCACCGCTAGTACAAGGGAGAGCTCAACTGGGTACCATTGACCCAAGTGGGTGACTGGCGTGTACACATGGACTGGTAAGCCTCTCTCTTTGAGGGTCAGCCCGAGGGATTCTTTCACTACTGTACATGGGCATAGGCAGACACAAACAAATGGATTCTCAGACACATAGTCACACGACACAGACAGACACACAGACACATGGAAAAAAGAAGCAGACACATATAAACGTAAACAGAGACACATAAAAACATGCATAGCTAGTCAAAGACACAGAAGCACACACAGAGACACATACAAACACACATACAAACAAACACACAAGCACATAGATACACAAATGGCCCATCGGTTCATAATCCCCAGGCCTCCTGACCAGGGCTCTAACCAGGGTCCTCACAGGGTCCAGAGAGGTCTGTGCAGCTGAGAGAGTGCTGCATCCACTGCCCTGTGAGGCGGCGAGCATGGTCAGAGGACTCTATCGTGTGGTGAACAGGATCAGGGAGCATTTCACCAGCCTGGACAGCGTTATAAGATGACCAACTTTCTAGGGCTACTTAGAATCAAGGAATTTCTCAGTACAGTTATATGTCAGTTTAAAAACAGGGAAAGTCCTGAGTAAATGGGGAAAACTGGTCTCCTTATAGAGAAGCTACCCAGCAGTGGAGAGAGATTGGCTGCAATCTTTTTTTTTTTTTTCCATTTATTTTTATTAGTTGGAGTCTAATTACGTTACAACATTGCAGTGGTTTTTGTCATACATTGAAATGAATTAGCCATGGATTTACATGTATTCCCCATCCCGGTCCCCCCTCCCACCTCCCCCTCCACCCGATCCCTCTGGGTCTTCCCAGTGCACCAGGCCCAAGCACTTGTCTCATGCATCCAACCTGGGCTGGTGATCTGTTTCACCCTAGATAATGTACATGTTTCAATGCTGTTCTCTTGAAACATCCCACCCTCGCCTTCTCCCACAGAGTCCAAAAGTCTCTTAAGACGTGAAATCAACTAATATAAAAGAAACCCCACCTCTCTGGGCACAGAGTGAGGCAGGGGCTATAACTGAGAAAATCAGAAAGGTGGGATCCAGGAGTTGCCTGAGAACAAGAGGCAATAACTGATAGGATTCTGTGTGATACCCTCAGACAAAAGCTGACCTGTCCTTTGGAGTTTCTGTGGGCTAGTCATGTATTTCTTGGCCAGGTCTCAGAGTCTGAGCTGGTTGTAGGAGCAGTGCTGGGAGACACTCTCTCCTCGAAGAGCCCCTGTCTCCCACCACTGTGAGAATCTGCTGCCCTGCAAATCTCCATCTTCACCCTGTGGTTGACCGGTTATTTGCTCTCCACCAGATACAGCTCTCTGGATGTTTCTCATTCATTATTTTCACAGTCTTCATTCACTCACTAAACAGACAAGCATTGTGCATCCACTTTGTGCCAGGCACTTTAGGGAGGCAATGAGAATAAAACTCGCCCTCACATTTAAGAAGGCAGAAGCACAGATATGACACACACACATAGTGAATTTTGACTTTGGTATATGCTAGACATGAGGAAGGGTCTACAGAGAGTGTCAAGAAGGGAGACTGATAAACACCTGGGGGAAAGACTTCCCTGAAACCATATCAATTAAGCTGGAATCTGGAAGATGAGAAGAAATTTGCTAGTCAAAGGGGAGGGGACTCTTCTAGGAAGAAAGACCAGCTTGAGTCAAGGTACAAAAGATCCTGGTGTATTCAAGTACTGCATTCAAGGATGTCAAGGAAGGTGCCATGTCGAAAGCAAGGGAAAAGATTCAGGGCAAGAGACGAAGGGCTGTTTAGCAGACAGTCGGGAAGGGGGCAGCTCTGGGGAGACTCAGAGTGACCTCGATGCCCGCTTTGTTCCACTGTCTCTCAGCATCTCCATGAAAAGACAGGTTATTGCTTGTTCTGGCGGCTGCGAGGCTCTTGTGGACACCGGGACATCACTGATCCTTGGCCCAAGAAGACTGGTCAATAACATCCAGAAGCTCATCGGTGCCATGCCACGGGTTCCGAGGTGAAGGGTCATGCCCCAGGGTCACTCCCAGTCTCCACATACAACAAGGATCTTCAGGGCCAAACTCTCTCCCTCTCTCTCTAATAGAACTACATTTCATGTTTTGCGGTCAATATCCTGCCCTCTATTATCTTCACCATCAATGGCATCAACTACCCAGTGCCAGCTCGAGCCTACATCCTCAAGGTGAGGGGAGGACCCTGAGGGGTGGTTCTCAAATAGGAACTCGAAATAACCCTTGCACTGATGCTGGGAGGAGGCCACCCTCTGCAGGCCATCTCACACTATTTCAGATGCTGCTGAGCCCTGTGGCTGGGCCAGAACCTCCCACAACACCAACCACTTGATAGTAAAGGCCCGTCTGGGACACTGATCATCCTGAAATAAATGTGGAGACGCCACACCATGCTGGCATGGTGGGAGTCACAACGAGAGAGGAACACTGAGGTCCTCAGTGTTCAAGGAGCTTCAGTTCAAAATGAAACCTCAGATGCATGAACCCGGAAAGTCAGCACTAGCAGTCCCTGAAATAGGCCATGTGACAAGGAGAATGGCTGGGGACAGTCCCAGTGTGCTGTCCCACCATAGGGATTAACACTCTCCCTCCCCTTCTCGCAGTTTTCCTGGTTGGGATGATAAATTACACAGTCAGCCTAGTTCTCGGCCACCATCTTCCCCTTGCTCTGGCCAGGTGTCCCCTTTGTGAGTTGGGGTACCTGACCCCTCTGTGGGGAGGTTGGATGCTAAGGTGAATAAAGGGTGCACAGTGACTGCTCAGCCCCGGCACAGGGTGGAGGCTTCATGTCAGCTCCCTATGGGAGTTCAGAGCTGGCTGATGGGCTCAAAGAAGGCTTTGAGGAAGGGAGGGAATTTCAGAAATTCTAAAACCACAAACTCATGGAGCCGTATGGAGGGTTGCTTGGTTCTAGGTGACACTGCACTGGATTCCATGGAAATGACATCCCAACGTGCTTTGCATTGTGGCACTGCGGACTTACTAGGGGTGATGACGACTACGGGCTGACCGGTGGGGATGGGGAACCAGAGTTCCTTGCCCAACCAAGCCTGGAGTGGCCAAAGAGCGTGAGTGTGGGCTGAAGGAGGCTTCCCAGATTTCCTGAGTTAAGTCTTCAAGAACGTGTTGTGGGCACTGTTATATTTAAGATGGATAACCAACAACGAGTTACTGTGTAGCACAGGGAACCCTGCTCAGTTATATGACAGCCTGGATGGGAGGGGTATCTTCGGGACCAGGATACAGCACTACATACAGTTAAGTCCCTTTACTGTATACCTGAAACCCAGATTATTGTTAATCAGCTATACTTCAATACAAAGTAAAATTTTTTTAATAAAGTATGGATTTTGGGGATGCAGGAGGAGAACCAGCATTCTCTGCTGAGAAAGCAAGGAGCAGGAGTCAGGAGGAAAGAAACAGGGAGTGAAGAGAACCAGGGGCCACTCTTGTTCTTTTCTAAAAATTGTATTGAAGTGTGGCTGATCTTCTGTGTCGCCTTAAGTTCTGCTGCACAGCAATGTGACTCACTTATACACATAGAAAATATATACATTCTTTTTCTTATTCTCTTTCATGTGGTTTATCACTGGATATTGAATAGAGTTCCTTATGCTCTACAGTAGGACTTTGTTTTATATCATTCACTGTTTCCCCAACTCCCCGTCCTCCCTTCCCCTATACCCTTCCTCATGGCAACTGCATGTACTGGCCCTTTTTGGTTGTAGATGAACTCTCATATATCCCCTGTCAATGAGAAAATCCTTTGATACTTATCAAAAGAGGGAAATGAAACCAAGAATTGTGCTGGGTCTGGATATCTGTGGGAGTCGAACATAAGGCCTCAGGCTGACTACTGTGTGTCTCTGACTCCCTCAGGATTCTACAGGCCACTGCCATACCACCTTTTAAGAGAATACAGTGAGTACACCTACAGAGACCTGGATCCTGGTTGACATCTTTCTGAGACTGTATTTCTCAGTGTTTAATAGAGGAAATGACAGGGTTGTCCTGGCACAGGCACTGTAAATGCTTGGAGTGGCACAGGAATCAGTATGGCCACTCCTAACAAACACTCACTCACACTTAGGGCACTCCTGCCCAAGATGCTGGTGAACTGTATTTGGTGGTCTGCACACCCTATTCTCAGTAAAGAATAAAGGGTTTCACTCATAATGGTGCTGAAACAAATGGGTGCCTATGTTTGTGCCTGGGAGGTGTACAATGATCGGGAAGGATCTAGAACAAAGTCTGAATCACAGTTGAGAGGAGAGAACTCCAACTGGCTTCAAAGAATGGGGAGACTCATTGAAATGATTCTGGGAATCCAGGACACAAGAATCAGAGCAAATTTAAAGATCTCAGTGACTGGACCCAAGAAATCAGAAGTAATCCATTCTCTATTTCATACCCTCACTCTTTCATTCCCTCTTCTTTGATGGTCTTAGCCTGACAACTTTCTTCCTTAAGGCTTCTACACCTAATGAGGGAGTCCAAGCTACCTGCCCTAGGGTTTTATATCCCAAAGGCATCTCCAATAAGGAAAAAGATTGCAGACATCAGAGTTCAAGTGTGTTCTCTGAATGACCCACCTCAGATCACCTGTACAGCCCCAGATCAGCCAACCTGGTGGGGCCATGGGGCCCTATGATTGGCTTTATATGGTCATTGGCCCTGACCCAGAGGACACACATGATTCTCAGTTTCCTCCAGAACTTCATGACTGAATCTGGGGAGAGGCAGCTCCAAGGATAGCGACTGGGGGATGGTATAGGCCATGGATTAATTCATGATGACCCAGCAACTCCACCACGTCCTCATTCAGAGGAATTCTAAGGGGTAATGATATAGACTGTTTTCATCCCATCTCAGATGAACTTATCACTGGGCTTCTCCTCCAGGGGAGTTTGGGTGAGGTACTTCATGCAGAGCTGGTTCCCTCTTGTTCCCACACCCTAGTCACCAGCTCTCTGCCACATATGCCTGCTCTGTCCTTTCCAGTCCTACTTGTTAAGTGGTGGCCCCGGTGGATTCCTGAGCCATCCCCCTCCTTCAGGGCCCAGAATGCCACTTCCTTGGCCTTCAATGCTGCTGGGGAGAATGCAATGCTTGTATCAGGGGTCCTAGGGTACACAGAGGCTTCAGCCTTTCTGAGCTTCCTCCAGGGGTGGAGCTACAAACCCTGCTTGGAGCTACCATGGCTAGGCACTTTTGCAGTGGAAGAATCAGTTCTTTCCACCTGCAGGCCCTCAGTAGATGCCTCAGCTGAGACAGGAGGGGTCAGAGGTTGATTCCCTTTCAGATTGACTGGTTTGATCTCCATGATGTATAAGGCACTCTCAAGAATCTTCTCAATTGCCATAGTTCAGAAGCTCAATTCTTTGGCATTCACCCTTTCTTATGGTCCAAATATCACATCTGTAGCTGATTACTGGAAAAACCATAGCTTTGACACTACAGACCTCTGTAGCAACGTGAGTCTCTGCTTTTTAATACACTGTCCAGGTTTTTCATAGCCTTTCTTAATTTCAAGGAGTAAGTGTGTTTTAATTTTGTGGCTGCAGTCAAGGTCCATAGTGATTTTGGAGCCCAAGAAAGTAAAATCTGCCACCGTTTCCACTTTTCCCTCATCTATATGCCATGAAGTGGTGGGACTGGATGCCATGAATGGTGAGTATCTTTTTGTGAATAGTTTTTTGAATGTTGAGTTTTAAGCTAGTTTTTTCATCTCCTCTCCTCATCGAGAGGCTCTTTAGTTCTTTGCTTTCTGCTATTAGGGTGGTGTCATCTTCATATCTGTGGATGTTGATATTCCTCCCAGCAATCTTGATTCCAGTTTGGGAATTATCCAGACTAGCATATCGAATGATGCATCCTACATATAAGTTAAATAACCAGAGTGGCAGTCTATAGCTTGTCATGCTCCTTTTCCAATTTTATATCTTTCAGTTGTTCCATGTCTGATTCTAACTGCCACTTTTTGACCTGCATACAGACTTTTTCCGAGAAAGGTAAGGTGATTTAGTACTCCCATTTCCTTAAGAATTTTCCACAGTTTGTTGTGGTCTGCACAGTGAAAGGCTTTAGCATAGTCAGTGAAGCAGATTAAAATATTTTTCTGAAATTCCCTTACTTTCTCTATGATCTAATGGATGTTTGCAATTTGATCTCTGGTTCCTCAAACCAGTTTGTAAATCTGGAAGTTCTCAGTTCATGTGCTGTTGAAACTTAGCTTAAAGGATTTTGAGCATTACCTTGCTAGCAAGTGAAATGAGCACAATTGCATGATAGGTTGAACATTCTTTGAAATTGCCTTTCTTTTGGATTAGAATGAAAACTGACATTTTCCAGCACTGTGGCTATGGCTGTTTTCCAAATTTGCTGACATATGGAACGCAACACTTTTACAGCCTCATTCTATGGGATTTTTAAACTTCTCAGCTGGAATTCAATCACCTTCCCTAGCTTTGCTTTTAGTGTTGCTTCTTAAGGCCCTCTTGACTTCATGCTCCGGTATATCTGGCTTTATGTGAGTGACCCCAGCATCATCCCTATCCCAGTCATTATGATTATTTTTGTAGAGTTCTTCTGTGCATTCTTGCCCCCTCTTCTTAATCTCATCTGATTCTGTGAGGGCATTGAGTTTTCTGTCCTTTATTGTGCCCAACTTTGCATGAAGAGTTCCTCTGGTATCTCCAATTTTTGAAAAGATCTATACTCTTTACAATTCTGTTGTTTTCCAGTAATTCTTACACCGTTCACTTACAAAGACTTTCTTATCTCTCCTTGGTATTCACTGGAAGTCTGCATTTCATTGGGTATATCTTTCCCATTCTCCTTTGCTGTTCACTTCTCTTATTTTCTCAGCTGTTTTTAAGGCCTCCTCAGGCAACCACTTTTCCTTCTCATATTTGTTTTTCTTGGGGATGGTTTTGGTGACCACCTCCCATACAATGTTACAAACCTCCATCCATAGTTCTTCAGGCTACCAGACCTAATCCCTTGAATCTATTTTTCATCTCCACTATATAATCATAAGGGATTTGATTCAGGTCATAGCTGAATGTTCTAGTATTTTTTGTTACTTTCTTAAATTTAAGCCTGAATATTGCTTGCTTCTTCCTAAGCATTGGTGCCAGATCACCACCCACCACTCCCAGTGGGTGTGGAGTAAAATCACACAATCTGAGAACTGTTACCCTGAGTTTATGCTTGGCTTTTCACATGCTTAGCTATGTGACCTTGATCAAGTCCCTTAACCTCAGTTGTCTCATCTGGAAAATGGGCACCATGATGATAATTCTACCATTTAGATTGCATGTGTGCCTGCAAAGAACAAGTGGTACTGAGAGGACTTTCTGGGTTTCTGAGTCTGGAACAAATATGAATTATTCTGCCACCTGTGGAGAAGGAAATCTTCTGTTTAGAGATTATGGCTGTCATCCCCAGGCCAAATATTGATTCAAGCCAAATGACCTCTATTTTTGAACCGTGAAGCAGAACTCTGACTGAGCTGATGCTTCTGTTTTCTGGGTTCCAACAAGAGCTAATGATTACTGGCTCAGATTACTCCCTTCCTCAGCCTTACCAGTCAGCCTTTCCTTGTCAACTACTTCTCCCCTGAAATCAAACTGAAAGGAAAGCCAAAAAGGCCCTTGATCTCTTGTCAGTCTCTCGCATCTTCAGCGTAGCAACAAGTAGCTGTTATAGCTAAATGAAACTGCCCCCATTTGGCCCCTCATGTCTAAATTTCCTACAGCTGCCTGTTCCTACAAATGGGCTGTCAGAACCATCATTACGAGCAAAGCTAGTGGAGGTGATGGAATTGCAGTAGAGATATATCAGATCCTAAAAGATGATGCTGTGAAAGTGCTGCACGCAATATGCCAGAAAATTTGGAAAACTCACCAGTGGCCACAGGACTGGAAAGGTCATTTTCATTGCAATCCCAAAGAAAGGTGATTTCAAAGAATGCTCATCTACCACACAGCTGCAATCATCTCACATGCTACCAAGGTAATTTCTCCAAGCAAGTCTTTAACAGTACATAAACTGTGAAATTCCATATGTTCAAGCTGGATTTAGAAAAGGCCAATGAACCAGAGGTCAAATTGCCAACATCCTTTGGATAATGAAAAAAGCAAGAGAATTCTAGAAAAACACCTACTTCTGCTTTATTGACCATGCAAAAGCCTTTGACTGTGTGGATCACAACATACTGCGGAAAACTTCCAGAGATGGGAATACCAGACCATCTTACCTGCCTTCTGAGAAATCTGTATGCAGGTCAAGAAGCAACAGTTAGAACTGAATATGGAACAAGGGCCTGGTTCCAAATCAGGAAACGAGTAGGTAAAGGCTGTATATTGTCACCTTGCTTATTTAAATTATATGCAGGTTATATAATGCCAACTGGATGAAGCAGAAGCTGGAATCAAGATTGCTGGGAGAAATATCAATAACCTCAGATATGCAGAAATTGAAGAGAAACTAAAGAACCTCTTGATGAAAGTGAAAGAGGAGAGTGAAATATCTGGTTTAAACTCCACATTCAGCAAATGAAGATCATGGCATTTAGTTCCATCACTTCAGGGCAAATATATGGCAAAACAATGGAAACTGTGAGAGATTTATTTTTGCGGGCTCCAAAGTCACTGCAGATGACTTCCTCCATGAAATTAAAAGAGGCTTGCTCGTTTGAAGAAAATCTATGACAAACCTATGCAAATTTTTAAAAGCAGAGACATTACTTTGCTGAAAAAGTTCAGTATAATCAAAGCTATGATTTTTCCAGTTGTCATGTATGGATGTGACAGTTGGACCATAAAAAATGGTGAGCAATGAAGAATTGATGGTTTTGAACTGTGGTGTTGGACAAGACTCTTGAGCATCCCTTGGACTGCAAGTAGATCCAACTAATCAATCCTAAAGGAAACCAATCCTGAATATTCATTGGAAGGACCGATGCTAAAATTAAACCTTTGGCCAATGGATGTGAAGAACTGACTTATTAGGAAAGACCCTGTTACTGGGAAAGATTGAAGACAGGAGGAGAAGAGGATGACAGAGGATGAGATGGTTGGATGGCATCACTTAGTGGACATAAGTTTGCCAAAGCTCCAGGAGTTGCTGAAGAACAACAAACCTTCAAAAAATGCAATTGTTTCCAAGAAATTAACAGTGTTTGCAAAGAGTGAAAGGAATAATTTATAAAAATTAAAAAATATCCAGCATCCAAAGGGTAAACGTGATAACATCCACAATCAATTTAAAATTTCCATATAAATTGTGAAAGTATTTGTCCTAGTTTCATCTCAATATGGTAAAGTAATTATCCTCTGATTTAGTTAAATAAATAAACTTAAAAAGAAAAAAAAACATCCAAATGTGCAAAGAAGAAAGAAAATATCCATTATGAGTGAAAAATCAATTAGTAAAAACACAGGTAAAATATACATTACATAATTAGCAGGGAATTATTAGGGAAGAACATTAAGATTCTTACTAGAACAATACACTTTATATTCATATGGCTGAAGAATATTAAGTATGTTAAATAGAGACATGGAAAATAGGAATGGAAAGACTTCGGGGAAATATTATTGTGCAACAGAGAGCTTAGAAACAGCTTTAAGAGTGCTAAAATATATGTAAATGGAATCCTACAGGAAGTGAAAGACAGGAGAATAGAGGAAAGAACTTCATAATTATTGGCTGAAAACTTTCCAGATATGATGAAAGCTTTAAACCCATTAACACAGAAGCTCAATTACTTCAAGGACAAGAAATATGACAACTAAAAAAAGGCATATCATAATTCATTGTTTAAAACAATCAACCAAGGTAATGTAACCAGAAGGAAAAACAGAAATAGTAGAACAACAAATGGGAATGACAGCAGGTTAGGGCTATGAAACAATGTTAGCCAGAGGACACTGGCACCACATCTTAGAGTGCTGAGAGAAATATAATTGACTCAGAATTCTATACTCAAGAAAAATACATATCAGAAACAAGATAAAATACTTTCTCAGACATACAATAACTACAAGACTGCATCACCACCAACACACCAATGTAATAAATGTTTTATAAAAGGTCTCAAATCAGAATGAATTTAAAAGGAAGTGGAAATCTGGGTCTCCAGGGGAATGAACAGTACCCAAAATGATAGACATGTAATATGTATCAAAAGGTAAATATAGGGACTTCCTTGGTGGTCTAATTGTTAAGGAACTGTTTTGCATTGCATGGGATGCTGGTTTGTTCCTTTGCCAGAGAACTAAGATCCCACATGCCACTAAGTAACTAACCCTGCATATCTCAAATAGAGTTTATATGCTGCAAGTACTGAGCTTGCCCTCCTCAAATAGGGAATCCCTACCACAAGGAAGACCTGCATTCCACACTAAGAACCAACACAGTGAAAGAAATGACAAATAAACAATTTAATAATTATTAATAATTACCATAATTAATAATGATAGATGGGCAAGTGAAAGATGCCTACCATGGATCTTAAAACTACTTTAAAAATGGTTACAGTTAATAAAGTGACAAAGGATATAAAAGAGAATCATAAAAACTACTCAGTCACAAAGAAGTCAGGGATAGAAAGAGATGTGGAAAGAAAGAACATGGGACAAATTGAAGATAAAGAGCAAGATGATAGAATTAAAGCCAACTAGTGTTAACCCCTCAGATGTGAACCCATCCTGAAGATATAACCCAGGCCCCAGATGACAGCAGATCCCCATACACTGCACTCAGCAGCCGAAACTGAGCCTGCCAGTCTCCAGGGCCCCATGTGACTGGGCACAGAACAGCCCCAAAAGTTTATATGGGACAGTAACTTAGAAGTCTTCCATCATACAAAGTATGCTCTGTTTATAAAGAAATTGCATTAGAAATCAATGTTTACTGGGCAGAAGAGTAGTTAGGTGATAGCATAGTGCAGACCTTCCATCTTTTATGACTGTAATTCTTCTCAGGAGGGAGCAGATAAATTGACAGGACTTAGGTCTCTTCAGTGCTAGACATACATGACCTGGGATACATGTTTGATTTTAATGGTTCAGTCTCCTCTCTCTTCTCCTCTCTTGCACATCCTGGGCAAGAGGGACTGCTCCTCTATACCACCACTCAATCACTACAAACAAATCCGGATGATATTTGCCGAGTCTTTCACATAAACCAGTGAAAACTTGTTTCCTCCTATTTCGCACTCTTGGCACTTTTCAACCTACCATGGCTCTTGTCCTACCTCCTGGGATCCTGGTCCTCTGTCACTTGCAGCCATGTTCCCATACACTGGGCCTCAATTATACCCAATGGAATTCCTATTTAGAGTGGCCATAATACATGCAAAAAGGGAAAGAACAGGCAGCTCCTTACTCTCCTCTCTTGTTCCTTCACTACATACATTCACTGAAAGCCTGTGTAGCAAGTCTGTTACATACAGACCTTCAAGTTGAAAACTTTCAAACATGTAAAAGTCTATTTGCATGGGCAATCACATCAGTTAGTTCACAGATCTGACACACATTGTCGTGGGCACATCCCAGACAAGTGGGTGTGCTTTGCGTACTTTACTGTACAGAAGTGTATGGAGTACAATGGTGCAGTGTTTTTATTTCACGACTACACTGTCTGAACAGAAGCATAAATGCAGTGGTGATGTAGATGGTACTACTACTCTACTTTTAAAGTTGTACTTATTTGCTCAGCTGTGTCCAACTTTGGCAACATATGGTCTGTAGTCCGCCAGACTCCTCTTGCCATGGGGATTCTCCAGACAAGAATACTGGAGGGGGTTGCCATGCCCTATTCAGGTACTGAAACATTAAAAATGTTTGTTTTATTGTTTGTGTTTTTTTATGTATTACTTGTGTGAAAAGTATCATGAAACTATTAAACTACAATTTTAAACTAATATGCAGACAATTGTCTTAGTTGGCTACCTAAGTAACTTTGCTGAACTTATGAGGAAATTGACATTTTTGTACACCCTTTTGAAATGTATCTTGTTCATATACAGGGGACTTACTGCTCTGCTAAGACCTGTGGATGCAAAAGTGAACCCATCCCCTCCAGGTCCAAGGAAGTCAAATTCTTGGTTGGGATTTTAGAAGAAACGTAAGATATCCATAATTGTAGCCATCCCAGTCCTTCAAAAGGCCTTGATCAGGACAAACAAATACTATAGTAGAAATAGTCATTGTGTTTCTATCCCCTGCTAGAAAGTGTTGCTAACTCCTCAGTACTGGATCTTGTAAAGCTGGTGGACTAGATGGAGAAGTGATGTGAACAGAAATAAGGAAGGTGAGACAGGTAGGTCAGAATGTGAGGTAACAAAGACAAGGTATTTAGAAGCTGAAGAATTGAGAGAGATTTGGGACCTGAGGAGGAAAAGCACTTTTCAAAACAAATTGGGTCACGTGGTATGTATAATCCTCACTTTAGTCCTTAGAAGATCTCTACTGACCAGTCTGCCTCTTTATTCTGGAGCACAATTCAGATCCATCTAGCTGTTTCTTATTGCTTCTCCTTCCTCCTGGCTCCCACACTGTGCCCAGCAGTTTAGCCTCATTTATTCAGAAAAGGATTGTTCTTTAAGGACAGATGCTGCTGGCTGACTACAAAATGATCTATTCTCTGCTTTTCTTTAAAAACTGAAAATAATTTGTTACATAGTCATGAGCCCAGTAGCTACCAGACTGCATTTCCTGCCCACCCGTGCTCTTAGTCATGACTGGTGAGTTTGAGATGCAAACAGACCTGTAAGAGGGATTTCTTGGAAGACTGCTTTCAAGAAGCTGATTTAGCTGAGAGATGAGTCTCTTCCCTTCCCTACCTGCTTCCTAACTGCTGACTGGATTTTAGTTGTGATGGCTGGAACTCTTGCAGTTGAATTGGACAATCATGTAACATTGGAGATGGATTATACCCAAGCTCTGGCTGGCCCACCTCCAGCTTTGTTTCAGTGTGAAAGAAAAATCAAGTTTATCTTGCTAAAGTTATGGTTGTTCTAGTTTTTTTGCAATGTGCATCCAAACTTAATCCTGATACTACTATGTGTTTAATATGATAAAGCCTTATTATTTTGTTGGGTTTAGTGAATACATGTATATTTTACATTTCTCTTATTTTTTATTTTATAAATTGATTTATAACCCCCAGGTGTAACTAAATTGTATAAATGCAAAATTATGATTACAAGCATGCTTTCCTATAGATTTTGCATTTTTATACTTTCTTATCTTCTTTCCTTTCTTGTTTTCTCCATATTTGTACACCTTTGGCCATGTCCTCTCTTTTAACCTCATCCATATCCATATCTGCAGGCCAAAACAGGCTGAGAGCTGTGTGGGGAGAACCAAAGAAGAATGAATCACGGGGCCACGAATGAAGGATGGTGGCTCTTGTTATTCATCATGGATGCTCTGTAGTAGGATCACATTCCCCTGCCCTTCTGGGGACCCACCACCCCCAGGTTTGCCATGACCATGGAAGATACTTCGGTCAGGGGAATTTGAGTAGAGTTGATAAGTCACTTCCAAATGGAAGTATTATTTTCTCTCCCACTAGCTGGGATGCAGATGTAATGACAGGAGCTGGCGTAGCCATTTTAGATCAGAGGTAAGTAGCACAGATGGAAAATGTGACAAGAAGTGGGTCCCCATCTCTCTGGAGAGACCTGCACTACCATTATATGAAAGAGAATTGAAATTGTATTGTATTTAAGACAATGTTATTTAGGGTTTGATTACAGTAGTTGAACCTGTAACCTAACACTCATATAGAATAAATGATCTTTGTGTTAGCCTTGTCTTGACATTAGAGTCTGAATGAGACAAGATCTACTGACGTATGCTTACAGGTGAGTCACATGACAGCCCTGCGCTCTGGAAGCTGTGGTCTAGGTGTGTTTCAGAAACTCAAGCAAGAACAAAGCCATATGACATGACAGTCAAGATGCTGTAGGAACACTTAGGAAGGGAACCTAAATCAGTCCTGGTCTCAGGAGGTTGCTTGAATCAGGGGACAATCCTCTATGAGTCTCCTCATAAATAGGCCATGGTGCCAAGTTTCATGTAAAAGTGATGCATTTCTAATTCCTTCCAGAGTGTTTTCCTTTTGATCCAGTGCTTAAGACATGCGTTAGAGACCTGTTTGGGAAGATTGCAAATGCCCCAGGGTGACTAAGCCGGTGGGCCACAACTTCTGAGCCTGAGTACCCTAGAGCCTGTGATCTGCCCAAGAGAAGCACAGGATTGAAAACCAGTGTGCTGCAATTACAGAGTAGCCCCTGCTTGCTGCAAGTAGAGAAGCCATGAGCAGCAATGAAGACCTAGCGCAGCCAAAATTAAAGAAAAATAAATCCTCCCAGAGAAACCAGTGTTGTCTCAGGGGAAGCAGGACATGACAAAGGCTGAAACCAGTCTGGGTCTGATTCCATGCAAGTCGTGGAGAGGGAAGCTACAGTCTGTTCTCAGAGGGATCTTGGGACATAAGTTTTGCCTCAAACGTGCCCGAAACCAAGGCTAGAGAGCTGGGATTTCACTCTCCTACTAGCACCTCCCTCTCATTCTGCAACTTCACCCAGCTGGTGTCTCCGAGCCCTTGTATTAGATCCTCCAAAGACAAGTCAAATGTGACACTAGAAGCAAAAGACACCACAGCTCAGGAAAATGCAACCTCAGATCATGTCTAGATTTCTGCACCCACTCTGCCATCTCCAGCATCATATCTGGAATCTTGTGTGTCTAAAGAACCCCATGGGTCTCTACAGGTAACCTTTCTTTTCTAAATTGAGCTTTTAATTTATATAGGATTATAGTGTATTTACAGTATTTTATTAATATTAGTTGTATGGGAAAATAATTCCCTTCTACATACACATGTATCCATTCTTTCTTAGATTCATTTCCCATACAGGATATTACAGACTACTGAGCAGAATTCCTGTGATGTACAGTAGGTCTTTGTTGATTATCTAGTAAATATAGTAGTATACATATATTAATCTCAAACTATCAGTTTATTCCTCTCCCACCTTGCCACTGTGGTAACTATAATTATTATTTTGACTGAGGGAAGTGTCTAGGCACTTTTTGGATCAGAGTCTGTGCTTGTGAGAGCGCAGTGGCCAGGGAAAGCAAACCTGAGAGACAGTCATTTGATATGATGCTAAATGTCGAGAAGGACCCGGCCATGCAAAATGCTGGGAGAAAAGCATTCTAGATGTGGGAAGTAGCCACTTGCTAAGAACCAAGGTAACCAAGCTTAATAAATGGCTACCCTTCCACTGCCAACCATTCTTCCATGCTTGGAACATGTCCTACAGGCCAACCACCATGGCCTCATCCCATACTTCAGTTGTGAGTTAGCAGCAATGAGCCATATCAACCTTCCCAAGAAGGAAGAACCTGGGGCTATCACAAGGCTGAATCGGCTCTGGACTCAGGGACGTGTACACACACTGGTTATCACCAGGAGCATCAGGTGCCAGGGGCACCACCAATGCCTTGACTATCTCCATGTACTTGTTCTCAGGCGTAGAAACTCCAAGGAACTGATAGAGCAAAGAAACAAGTAATCACTCTTGTTTCATCTTGCCCTGTGTGATTCCCATGGCCCTTTGACCACACTGCTCTCTGCCCAAAAACTCTTTCCTCTATTCCTTCTTCAAAGGTGGCTTGTGAATAACATCAGCCCTTGACTCTGAAGCCTCGAGGCTGAAACTCAAGTCACAATCAGCTGGGACCCAGAGATGTCCAAACTTGTTCTGTGTTTCTGTCCTTTGTCTCCAACCAGATTCATAAAGCAAAGTCCCTGAAAAACATAAATGTGATTGTAACCTACTCAAGGCCTTTGAAGCTCCAAGGTCTCCTGGATCATCAAAGAGGGAACACATCCCCTTCATCCAGGCTAGTCTCAACCCCCAACTTCGCTGTTCCAGGGGTTCCCTGCAGAAACATAAGACACTTATCTAAGTTACCAGAAGGCTGAGAAGAGAATGCTTCTCACTGTGAATGCGGGTTCATGTTACCCAGGCTGTCAAGGGTCCATGTTGTGTGAATGAGGAGCAGGTGCTCTTTGGATTCTAAGTTGGGAGTGAGTCAGTCACCACCTGCACGACTGCCTCCTGGGGTCACTATAGGTGGGGATTCCCCACTGTGCCTTGAACACAGAAGAAAAATCCCTCAATATGGCTTTCCTGCTGCTACATGGAGACAGGTCTGCTGATAAAATCAAAACCAGACTTGAGGGGCAACAGGAAAGAAACTTCCACTCTGGTGCTTGCAGACATCTGAGTGCTCCTCAGCAGTGGATGCAATTGAGCTTTTTTTCATCTTGCCCTTCCTGGAAGTCTCCTAGCCTGGGAACCAGAGTTCCTGGGTCCCAAGTCTTCACTAACTTACCTGCAGCCTTAAGCTGAGTTATGCACCCCAGGGTTCAGTTTCCCATCTCTTGGATGAGGGAGACTGGACTTGCTCCAGAACACTTGTTCCAGACTGAAGCTCAGTGCCAATCAGCGGACAACTGGTTCAGAGGTGTGTGTTGCTGAGGATGCTGAGGCTGCCTCTGCTGGGCCAGGGCTGTAAATGGTGATGTTCCTGGATCCTGGGCTCAGGACTGGGAGTGGTAGACCACTTGGCACACAGCTGCTGTGACACTGAGGACATTAGAGGCCTTCCCCCCTGGAACTTACCATCACTTGGGTTCTGTGGGGAGATCAGATGGTTATAAGTCAGAAATTGCCAATGGGGAAGCTTGTAGATTCTTCAGCAGAAACCCAAATTAGGGTGAAGTATCCTCTCTCCTAAAAAACTCTGTTAACAGGATATGCCAGGACTCTTAGAGAAATTTTGTAGTATTTTAAACACTATTTCAAGTAGGTCATCTTTTGGGTGACCTGCCATTTGCTCTCTGGCTTGGGAGGATACCCACAGTTAGAGTGGAATAAGGGCCTCTGGAGGAGGCTGTCCATCTTCCCATGACTGCTTGGCAGTGAGTACAATTCTATCCCCTCCACATTTGGAGTAAGATTTCCAGCAGGAAGGAAGTGACCTCCAAGTGTAACCAGAAGACTAAGGTAGGTCTGGCCCTCTGTTAGGCACTATTCTATTCCCAGTGCTTCTTCCATCAGTCCTGGTTCCTGTGCAAGCTGCCCACCTGCTGTTTACTGGGTTCTGAATTCCTCCTCCCTTCACTTGCAGATATCTACGCAGTCCCACTTGTGGCTCACTCCTTACCCAGGCCCAATCACTTACCTGACGATGGCACTAAAGATGGGAAAACCAAGGAGGGGTCTGCCCAGTTCATTCTTTCTAAAAATGTCCACATTCCTTCTGCTTCCAGACCCTTTCCTGAATCAACATCTCCAGCTAGACGACTCAGCTTAGCAGGGAAATAGAGATGCACATGGTGGGGAGGGGCTGGGGGGAGGGCGATAAGTTTGTCAGATGTGGGGAACAGTTTTCAGATGAAAAGAGACGAGTTGGAGTAAGGAACATGTGGTCCTCCAATCACTCATTCATTTGGAACCTGCCTGAATCTGCTATCTTGGTTTCCTCAGGGTATCACTAAGACAGAATCTTCAAAGTGGACTTTCTATAAACTTCTTACTACTAAACGATTTCACACATAACAAATATAAGAAAGAAGTGTGTTATGAACCCTGTATTTCATCATTTGACATCTATAATTACAAAACTAACCTGTTAGTCCCACAGGTTGTCATAGACTGGAGACTATGCAACATCCAGGTGGTGGAATTTTGAGTTCTTCGGTGAAGACATTCTTGACTTGCATCAGGTCTTTCTCTTCTTACTATGTTCACACATGTGGTGGGGGAAGGGAAGGACGAATAGGGAGAATAAGAAAGAAAAAGAGGGAGAGGCTAATCCCATCATGAGGGACCACCATCAAAACCCCATATCAACCTGCGTACCTCCCAAAGACCCTACTTCCTAATTCCATCACATTGGGAGTCAAGGGTGGACACAATTCAATCCATAGCAGCTATGCATATCTGTTTCTAAATCAAGACAGACCCTCATTTCATTCTCTCTTTTACTCCGTATTCATTTTTTTCTGAAGTATTTTAAGGACGAGATGAACATTTCACAAAATGTACATAATGAGTATTTGGGGTAAGATGATAGGATGTGAAAAAATTGCTCTTTTGTTCCCAATAAAATGAACATCTTATATCCAGTCCATATGCAAATTTCCCTGATTTTCAAAAAGCAGTTGTCTTTTCACAGTTTATTGAAAGAATGTACTCATTTGTTGCACTTGGTTGATCTATTTTAAGACAAAATAACTGCTCCTCTCCCAATTTTAATGCCATTTACTTGTTCAGAAACTGGGAGGAAGCAGGGTGGTTGGTCTTACAGAATGTCCCATTATTGGGTTTAGAGCAGGAGTCCACAATACCAGCACAGTGGGCCAGGACCAGTACCAGTCCTTGGTCTACTAGGAACCAGACCTCCACAGCAGGTCGTGAGCTGCAGGCCAGTGAGTGAGGCTTCATCTGTATTATAGCTGTTCCCTGTCACTCTCTCATTACCCCCAGAAGGGACAGTCTAGCTTGTATTCCTGGAACTGTTTGTAGTTACATAACATATGCTTAATAGAAACAAAAATAGCATAAATATTGATGATTATTTCCTTTCTCAGTGCTCAGGATGGTGAGTTGATTCCCTAGCAGTCTATCACAGTGAGAAATTAGATGTTGCCTATTAACATTTGGACACATTCTACCAGCTTATAATTAAACATTGAAAACTCTGATCATGGGATCCAGCCCCATCCTTCAAGGCAAATAGAAGGAGAAAGGTGGAAACAGTGACAGATTTCTTCATCGTATCCTCTAAAATCACTGTGGATGGTGACTGCAGCCATGAAATCAGAAGAAGATTGCTTCTTGGTAGGAAAGCTATGACAAACATAAACAGTGTGTTGAGAAGCAGAAATATCATTGTGCACAACAACCTGGTAGATGTTTGGCCTTTTCGTTTGGATTCCTAAACTTTCTGTCCAGTCCCCACTGGTTTTTGAAGTCCTTCAGGTTCCTGTCATTCACGATTCCCAAGATGATTTTGTGCACTTCTTGACCCAGTCCTGAAATCAGCTATCCCTTTAAGATCGTCTGATGGGAAATGTATTTAGAAGCTACATGTTAGACCTCGGAACAGTCACTGTTATCAAGTTTTCTCGCCTCTAGGCTTTACAGTGGTCCCAGGAGGAAGTATACATTTTCCTTAGAAAATGTATAGAAAATTTAAGACAGCAGGGTTTTAGTTAAACTTCTTTACTTTATGTGTGAACCTCTTTTTCTAGCCACTGAAAGGCTTTCACCAGAGAATTAGTTTTAATTATTGTCTTGCTTTTAGCTGTTAACATACATACGATCTTGTCACAATAACAGAAACAATATCATGAAGAATAAGTTGTTGAATTATTGCTAGCCACAGCTGCTATGACGGTGCAGAAACGTGGTGGTTGCAAAGGCAGTGCAGAAGCATGGTGGAGAGCAGCTTCCCCACATCCAAGATCAGGGGCGTCAGCCGAGATGAGCTACCCTACTTCTAAGGTAAGGAGCAGTGGCTACAGACTAGCCAGTCTGTCACATGGACCACAGCTTTGTCTAACTCATTGAAACTAAGCCATGCCTCTTGGGGCCACCCAAGACAGACGTGTCATGGTGGAGAGGTCTGACAGAATGTGGTCCACTGGAGAAGGGAATGGCAAACCTCTTCAGTATTCTTGCCTTGAGAACCCCATGAACATTATGATAAGGGCAAGAGAAAGGGTAGTGAAATATGAACTCCCCAAGTTGGTAGGTGCCCAATATGCTTCTGGAGATCAGTGGAGACATAACTCCAGGAAGAATGAAGGGATGGAACCAAAGCAAAGACAACACCCAGCTGTGGATCAGACTGGTGATAGAGGGAAGATTCGATGCTGTAGAGAGCAATATTGCATAGGAACCTAGATTTGTTAGGTCCGTGAATAAATCCAAATTGGAAGCGGTCAAACAGGAGATGACAAGAGTGAACATCGATATTCGAGAAATCAGCAAACTAAGATGGACTGGAATGTGTGAATTTAACTCAGATGACCACTATATCTACCACTGCGGGCAGGAATCCCTCAAAAGAAATGGAATAGCCATCATAATCAACAATAGAGTCCGAAATGCAGTACTTGGATACAATCTCAAAAGTGACAGAATGATCTCTGTTTGTTTCCAAGGCAAACCATTCAGTAATCCAAGTCTACGCCCTGACCAGTAACACTAAAGAAGCTGAAGTTGAACAGTTCTATGAAGCCCTACAAGACCTTGTAGTACTAACACCCAAAAAAGATGTCCTTTTCATTATAGGGGGCTGGAATGCAAAAGTAGGAAGTCAAGAAACACCTGGAGTAACACGCAAATTTGGCCTTGGAGTACAGAATGAAACAGGGCAAAGGCTAATAGAGTTCTGCCAAGAGAATGCACTGGTCATAGCAAACACCCTCTTCCAGCAACACAAGACAACTCTACACATGGACATCACCAGATTGCCGACACCCAAATCAGATTGATTATATTCTTTGCAGCCAAAGATGGAGAAACTCTATACAGTCAGTAAAAACAAGACCAGGAGCTGACTGTGGCTCAGATCATGAACTCCTTATTGCCAAATTCAGACTGAAATTGAAGAAAGTGGAAAAAAAACCACTAGACCACTCAGGTATGACCTAAATCAAATCCCTTATGACTTTACTGTGAAAGTGAGAAAAAGATTTAAAGGACTATATCTAATAGATAGAGTGTCTGATGAACTATGGACAGAGGTTCATGACATTGTACAGGAGACAGGAATCAAGATCATCCCCAAGAAAAAGAAATGAAAAAAGCAAAATGGCTATCTGAGGAAGCCTTACAGATAGCTGTGAAAGAAGGGAAGCAATAAGCAAAGGAGAAAAGGAAAGAGATACCCATTTGAATGCAGAGTTCCAAAGAATAGCAAGGAGAGATAAGAAAGCCTTCCTTAGCGATCACTGCAAAGCAATAGAGGAAAGCAATAGAATGGGAAAGACTAGAAATCTCTTCAAGAAAATTAGAGATACCAAGGGAATATTTCATGCAAAGATGAGCTCAATAAAGGACAGAAATGATATGGCCCTAACAGAAGCAGAAGATATTAAGAAGAGTTGGAAAGTATAAACCGAAGAACTGTACAAAAAAGATTTTCACGACCCAGGTGTGATCACTCACCTAGAGCCAGACATCCTGGAATGTGAAGTCAAATGGGCGTTAGGAAGCATCACTGTAAACAAAGCTAGTGGAGCGGATGGAATGCCAGTTGAGCTATTTCAAATTCTGAAAGATGATGCTGTGATAGTGCTGCACTCAATATGCCAGCAAATTTGGAAAACTCGGCAGTGGCCACAGGACTGGAAAAGGTTCATTTTTATTCCAATCCCAAAGAAAGGCAATCCCAAAGAATGCTCAAACTACCACACAATTGCACTCATCTCACACACTAGTAAAGAATTGCTTAAAATTCCCCAAGCCAGGCTTCAGCAATACGTGAACCGTGAACTTCCAGATGTTCAAGCTGGTTTTAGAAAAGGCAGAGGAACCAAATCATATTGCCATGATCCAATGGATCAGGGAAAAAGCATGAGAATTAAAAAACAAACAAATAAACACATGCTTCTGCTTTACTGACTCTGCCAAAATCTTTGATTGTGTGGATCACAATAAAATGTGGGATAGTCTTCAAGAGATGGGAATGCCAGACCACCTGACCTGCCTCTTGAGAAACCTGTATGCAGGTCAGGAAGCAACAGTTAGAACTGGACATGGTACAACAGCCTGGTTCCAAATAAGAAAGGAAGTATGTCAAGGCTGTATATTGTCACCCTGCATATTTAATTTATATGCAGAGTACATCATGAAAACGCTGGGCTGGAGGAAGCACAGGCTGGAATCAAGATTGCCAAGAGAAATATCAACAACCTCAGATATGCAGATGAAAGCACCCTTATGGCAGAAAATGAGGAAGAACTAAAGAACCTCTTGATGAAGGTGAAAGAGGAGAGTGAAAAAGTTGGCTTAAAGCTCAATGTTTAGAAAACTAAGATCAAGGCATCTGGTCCCATCACTTCATGGCAAATAGATGGGAAAATAGTGGAGACAGTGGTGGACATTATTTTTATGGGCTCCAATATGACTGCAGATGGTGATTGTAGCCATAAAATTAAAAGATGTTTACACCTTGGAAAGAAAGTTGTGACCAACCTAGACAGCATATTGAAAAGCAGAGAAATTACTATGTCAACAAAGGTCTGTCTAGTCAAGGCTATCGTTTTTCCAGTGGTCATGCATGGATGTGAGAGTTGGGCTATAAAGAAAGCTGAGACCCTGAAGAATTGATGCTTTTGAACCGTGGTGTTGGAGAAGACTCTTGAGCGTCCCTTTGACTGTAAGGAGATCCAACCAGATCCTAAAGGAAATCAGTCCTGAATATTCACTGGAGGGACTGATGCTGAGGCTGAAACTCCAATATTTTGGCCACCTGATGCAAAGAGCTGACTCATGTGAAAAGACCCTGATGCTGGCAAAGATTGAGAGCAGGAAGAGAAGGGGATGATAGAGGATGAGATGGTTGGATGGCATCACCGACTCAATGGACATGAGTTTGTGTGGACTCCACAAGTTGGTGATGGACAGGGAGTCCTGGCAAGCTTCGGTTCATGGGCTCACAAAGAGTTGGACACGACTGAGTGACTGAACTGAACAGAAGTTGTTGAATATAGTTTCAGATTTCTTTCCTTTGTTTCTTTTTTTTTTTGTTTTTGATAGGCAGTAATTTTGTTTTTCCTTAGAAGATATTCCACTCTGAATGTAGTCATAAGCCTGAATTTTAAAGCCACTTAAGTAATGTGTTGTTGTAGGCAGCTAGTCACCAACATGATGCAATTAGGTTTATTAGTCTTTGTTCTCAATTTGTTCAGTTCACTTCAGTCCTTAGTCATGTCCGTCTGTTTGCAACGCCATGGAATGAAGCATGCCGGGCTTCTCCCTATCCATCACCAACTCCCAACTCAAGCTCATGTCCATCGATTTGGTGATGCCATCCAACCATCTCATCCTATGTCTTCCCCTTCTCCTCCTCCCTTCAATCTTTCCTTACATCAGGGTCTTTTCCAGTGAGTCAGTTCTTCCCAACAGGTGGGCACATACTTGGAGCTTCAATATAGCATCAGCCCTTTAAGTGAATATTCTGGACTGATTTCCTTTAGGATGGGCTGGTTTGGTCTCCTTGCAGTCCAAGGGACTCTCAAGAGTCTTCTTTCTCCAAGGGGAGGAGCTAGTATGGCACAGGAATAGGACAGGGAGACCCAATTTCTCCCCCACAAATTCATCAAAAGATCATTTGAATGCTGAGCAAACTCCCCAAAACAACTTCTGATCTCTAGCAGATGACATCAGACACCCAGAAAAGCAGCCCATTGTCTTTGAAAGGAGGTAGGACAAAATATAAAAGGTAAAAAGGGAGACAATAGAGTAGGGATGGAGATCCATCCTGGGAATGGAGTCTTAATAAAGGAAGTTTCCAAATACCAGGAGACCCTCTCACCGGCACGTCTGGGGGAAGTTTTTGAACCTCGGAGGGCAACCTAATTCGCAGGAAAAATAAATAAAACCCACAGATTACATGCCTAAAAACAATTCCCAGTATAAAAGTACCCCAGACACTCACATCGCAAGCCACAATTGGGGGCTGAGTGGAGAGGAGCGGGTGGCATTGCTTAGGGTAAGGACTGGGCCTGAAAGCCCTGAGGGCAATCGGAGGGAGCTAACGAGAGATAGCAACTTAAACTGTGGGATAGCAAGAGAGAGAGAATTAACCTGGGAAAAGCCCTAAACTTAGGCACTACCCGCCCGTTCCCAGAACAAAGGACTGAGCGAATACCAGAGAAGAGCTAGCCGGCTGTGGACTGGCCCATCCCCCACCAGAGGCAGGAGACAGGGGGGAGGGGAAAGGGTCAAACGTGGCCCCAGAGATGGCATCCCCTACCAAACTGCAAACAGGCTTCCAGTCTCCAACCGAAAGACTTCCTGAGATTCTGGATGGTTGGCATCTGCTGGGAGGGTCACAGCCAGAAATCAGCTCCCCAGAAGAGACACAAGACACACCTGACCAGCGCACCCTGAAAGTGAGACTGGGACAGTGGAGGGAATAATGCGGGCTGCACCTGGGGAGAGTGTGCTTGTCAAGCTCCTGGTTGTCTGAGCTGCTCGGACAGGGAAGGCAGAAAATGCAGGCCCCACTGAGTCTGGGCCTTTGTGGAGACCCAAGAACATGAATCTGAGCGGCTAAGGCTTGGGAAGTGCACACAACTCAGGGTCCGCTCTCTGTAGAGCAGACTGGTGCCTGAGCAGTGTAGACGGGGAAAGCACACACACATGAGCAGGGGCAAACTCAGTGTGGCTGGAACACTGTGAGTACTCCCCACACACACTAGTGATATTTGTCTGCAGTGCCCCTCCCTCCCCACAGCACGACTGAACAATCGAACCTAAGCAACAGGCCACCTCCACCCACTTGTGTCAGGGCAGAAATTAGACCCTGAAGAGACCTGCAAACAGAAGCCAAATAAACAAAGGGAACCGCCTTAGAATTGACAGGTGCAATGGATTAAAATACCTGTAGTGAACACTGACCACACTGGAAGGGGCCTAGAGATATTGAGAAGTGTAAGCTGGAAAAAGGAGCTATCTGAAACTGAACTGAATCCACATTGCCTGCAACAACTCCAGAGAAATTACTAGATATATATTTTACTATTATTATTTTTTAATTATTTTCTTTTTTATTTAAAGATCTGTTTTACTCTTTATTTTCATTTTTATAACCCACTATAAACTGGCCAAAAAAAAAAAACCTATTTTGTTTGTTTTTTGTTTATTTTAATATAGTATTTTTAAGAGTCTAACCTCTACTCTAGATTTTTAATCTTTGTTTTTCAGTATTTGATATCAATTTTGGACATTTATGAATCCAACCTTCAATATCCATTTTTACTGAGGAGTGTGATTACTGGATTGATCACTCTCTCCCCATTTTAATTCTCCCTTTTCTCCCCCAGATCACCTCTATTTCCTCCCCCACCCCTTCTTTTCTCAATCCAATTCTGTGAATCTCTGTGTGTTTTGGGGCTGAAGAGAACACTTAGTGAAGAGTACTGCCTAGATCTGTCTCTCTTCTCTTGAATCCCCCCTTTTCTCCTCCTGCTCACGTCTATCACCTTCCTCCCTCTCCTCTTCTTCATGTAATTCTGTGAACCTCTCTGGGTGTCCCTCACTGTGGAGAACCCTTTCACCATTAACCTATAAGTTTTATTATCAGTGCTGTATGGATGGAGAAGTCTTGATGCTACTGGAAGAATAAGACTGAAATCCAGAGGCAAAAGGCTTAAGCCCCAAACCTAGAACACCAGAGAACTCCTGACTACAGGGAACATTAATAAAAGAGCATCCAAAAGCCTCCCCTACACTGAAACCAACCACCACCCAAGAGCTAATAAGTTCTAGAGGAAGACATACCATGCAAATTCTCCAGCACTGCAGGAACATAGCCCTGAGTGTCAATACACAGGCTGCCCAAAGTCACACAAAACAAACACATAGACCAATCTCAAAACTCACTACTGGACACTCCATTGCACTCCAGAGACAAGAAATCCAGCTCCACCCACCAGAACACCAATCCCAGCTTCCCTAACCAGCAAAACTTGACAAGCAAAATGTCCAGCCCCACCCACTGGGAGAAAGCTCCACAAAAGAAAACAAAAACAAAAAACAAAAAACAAACAAACAAACAAAACAAACCACAAACTACCAGGATACGGAAAGGCCACCACAAACACAGCAATCTAAGTAGAATGAAAAGTCAGACAAATACCTAGCAGGTAAAGGAACATGAAACATGCCTACCAAGCCAAATAAAAGAGGAGGAGAAGGGGAACATACATGAAAAAGAATTTAGAATAATGTTAATAAAAATGAACAAAAATCTTGAAAACATAATAGAGTTACAGATAAATAGCCTGGAGACAAGGATTGAGAAGACACAATAAATGTTTAACAAGGACTTGGAAGAAATAAAAAGGAGTCAATTAAAAATGAATAATGCAATAAATGAGATAAAAAACACTGGAGGGAACCAACAGTAGAATACCAGAGGCATAAGATAGGATAAGTTAGGTAGAATATAAAATGGTGGAAATAAATGAAGCAGAGAGGAAACAAGAGAAAAGAATAAAAAAATTGAGGACAACCTTAGGGACCTCTGGGGCAATGTGAAACACCCCAACATTCAAATCAAAGGAGTCCCAGAAAAGAAGACAAAAAGAAAGGCCATGAGAAAATACTTGAAGAGATAATAGCTGAAAACTTCCCCCAAATGGGAAAGGAAATAGTGACACAAGTCCAAGAAACCCAGAGAGTCCCAAACAGGATAAACCCAAGGTGAAACACTGCAAGACATATATTAATGAAATTAACAAAGATCAAACACAAAGAACACATATTAAAAGCAGCAAGGGAGAAACAACAAATAACACACGAGGGTATTCCCATAAGGATAACAGCTGATCTTAAATAGAAACTTTTCAGGCCAGAAGGGAATGGCAGGAGATACTTAAAGGAATGAAAGAGAATAACCTACAACCTAGATTACTGTACCCAGCAAGGATCTCATTCAGATATGAAGGAGAACTCAAAAGCTTTACAGACAAGCAAAAGTTGAGAGAATTCAGCACCACCAAATCAGCTCTTCAACAAATGCTAAAGGATCTTCTCTAGACAGGAAACACAGAAAGGTTGCATGAACGTGAACCCAAAACAACAAAGCAAATGACAAGAAAACCATTCTTATAAATATTTACCTTAAATGTAAATGGGTTGAATGCCCCAGCCAAAAGACAAAGACTGGATGGATGGATACAAAAACAAGACCCCTATATATGCTGTCTACAAGAGACCCACCTCTAAACAAGAGACACATACAGACTAAAAGTGAAGGGCTGGAAAAAAATATTTCACTCAAACGGAGATGAAAAGAAAGCAGGAGTCACAATACTCATATCAGATAAAATCAACTTTCAAATAAAGGCTGTGAAAAGAGACAAAGAAGGACACTACATAATGATCAAAGGATCAATTCAAGAAGAAGATATACCAACTATAAATATATATGCACCGAACATAGGAACACCACAATATGTAAGGCAAATGCTAACAAGAATGAAAGGGGAAATTAACAATAATATAATAATAGTGGGAGACTTTAATACCCCACTCACACCTATGGAGAGATCAACAAAACATAAAATTAACAAGGAAACACAAACTTTAAATGACACAATGGTCCAGCTAGTCCTAACTGATATGTATAGGACATTTCAAACCTAAACAATCAACTTCACCTTTTTCTCAAGTGCACAAGGAACCTTCTCCAGAAGAAATCACATACTGGGCCATAAATATAGCCTTGGTAAACTCAAAAAAATTGAAATCATTCCAGTCATCTTTTCTGACCACAATGCAATAAGATGAGATCTCAATTACAGGGGAAAAAAATATTAAAATTTTCAACATATGGAGGCTAAATAAAAACCTTCTGAATAACCAACAAATCATAGAAGAAATCAAAAAATAAATCAAAATATGCATAGAAATGAATGAAAATAAAAACACAACAACCCAAATCCTATGGGACACTGTAAAAGCAGTGCTAAGTGGAAGGTTCATAGCAATACAGGCTTACCTCAAGAAACAAGAATAAAGTCAAATAAATGACATAACTGTACACCTAAAGCAGCTAGAGAAAGAAGAAATGAAGAACCCCAGGGTTAGAATAAGGAAGGAAATCTTAAAAATTAGGACAGAAATAAATACAAAAGAAACAAAAGAGACCATAGAAAAATCAGCAAAGCTAAAAGTTGGTTTCTTGAAAAGGTAAATAAAATGGACAAACCATTAGCCAGACTCATCAAGAAACAAAGGGAGAAGAAGCAAATCAACAAAATTAGAAATGAAAATGGAGAGATCACCACAGACAGCACTGAAATACAAAGGATCATAAGAGACCACTACTGGCAGCTATATGCCAATAAAATGATCATCTTGGAGTAAATTCACAAGTTCATAGAAAAGTATAACTTTCCAAAATGAAACCAGGAAGAAATAGAAGATCTCAACAGATGAATCACAAGCACAGAAAGTGAAAATTTAATCAGAAATCTTCCAGCAAACAAAAGCCCAGGACCAGATGGCTTCACAGCTGAATTCTACCAAAAATTTAGAGAAGAGCTAACACCTATCTTACTCAAACTCTTCCAGAAAATTGCAGAAGAAGGCAAACTTCCAAACTCATTCTATGAGGCCACCATCACCCTAATACCAAAACCAGACAAAGATGCCACAAAAAAGAAAACTACAGGCCAATATCACTGATGAACATAGATGCAAAAATCCCTAACAAAATTCTAGCAAACAGAAATCAAGAACATATTTAAAAGATCATACATAATGACCAAGTAGGCTTTTTCCCAGGGATGCAAGGATTCTTTAATATCTGCAAATCAATAAATGTAATACACCACATTAACAAATTGAAAGATAAAATCCATGTGAATATCTCAATAGATGCAGAAAAAGCCTTTGACAAAATTCAACATCCATTTATGATAAAAACTTTCTAGAAAGCAGGTATAGAAGGAACATACCTCAACATAATAAAAGCTATATATGACAAACCCACAGCAAACATTATGCTTAATGGTGAAAAATTGAAAGTATTTCCCTTAAAGTCCGGAACAAGCCAAGGGTGCCCACTAACCCCACTACTATGGAACATAGTTTTGGCAGTGATGGCCACAGAAATCACAGCAGAAAATGAAATAAAAGGAATCCAGATAGGAAAAGAAGAAGTAAAACTCTCATTGTTTGCAGATGACATGATCCTCTACATAGAAAACCCTAAAGACTCTACCAAAAAATTACTAGAGCTAATCACTGAATACAGTAATGTTGCAACATATAAAATTAACACACAGAAACCCCTTGCATTCCTATACACTAAGAATGAGAAAACAGAGAGAGAAATTAAGGAAACAATACCATTCACCATTGCAACAAAAAGAATAAAATACTTAGGAGTATATCTACCTAAGGAAACAAAAGACCTATATATAGAAAACTATAAACACTGATGAAAGAAATCAAGGAGGACACAAACAGATGGAGAAATGTACTGCATTCATGGATTGGAAGAATCAATATTGTGAAAATGCCTATACTACACAAAGCAATCTATAGATTCAATGCAATCCCTGTCAGCTACCAACAGTATTTTTCACAGAACTAGAACAAATAATTTCACAATTTGTATGGAAATACAAAAAAACCTCAAATAGCCAAAGCAATCTTGAGAAAGAAGAATGGAACAGGAGGAATCAACCTGCCTGACTTCACGATCTACTATAAAGCCACACTCATCAAGCCAGTATGGTTCTGGCACAAAGACAGAAATATAGATCAATGGAACAGAATAGAAAGCCCAGAGATAAATCCACGAACCTATGGTCACCTTCAACAAAGGAGGCAAGGATATACATTGGATAAAAGACAGCCTCTTTAACACGTCGTGCTGGGAAAACTGGTCAACCACTTGTAAAAGACTGAAACCAGAACACTTTCTAACACCATACATGAAAAGAAACTCAAAATGGATTAAAGATTTAAATGTAAGACCAGAATCTATAAATGTTCTCCTAGAGGAGAACATAGGCAAAACATTCTCCGACATAAATCACAGCAGGATCCTCTATGATCCACCTCCCAGAATATTGGAAATAAAAGCAAAAATAAACAAATGGGACCTAATTAAACTTAAAAGCATTTGCACAATAAAGGAAACTATAAGGAAGGTGAAAATACAGCCTTCAGAATGGGAAAAAATAATAGCAAATGAAGCAACAAAGGACTCATCTCGAAAATGTACAAGAACTCCTGCAGCTTAATTTCAGAAAAATAAATGACCCGAACAAAAAATGGGCCAAAAAATTAAACAGACATTTCTCCAAAGAAGACATACAGATGGCTAACAAACACATGAAAAGATGCTCAACATCACTCATTATCAGAGAAATGCAAATCAAAACCATGATGAGGTGCCATTACATGCCAGTCAGGATGGCTGCTATCCAAAAGTCTACAAGCAATAAATGCTAGAGAGGGTGTGGAGAAAAGGGAACCCTCGTACCCTATTGTTAGGAATGTGAGCTAGTACAGCTACTATGGAGAATAGTGTGGGGATTCCTTAAAAAACTGGAAATTGAACTGCCATATGACCCAGCAATCCCACTCCTGGGCATACACACCAAGGAAACTAGATATGAAAGAAACACATGCACCCCAGTGTTCATCACAGCACTGTTGATAATAGCCAGGACATGGAAGTAACCTAGATGCCCATAAGCAGATGAATGGATAAGGAATCTATGGTACATATACACTATGGAATATTACTCAGCCATTAAAAAGAATTCATTTGAATCAGTTCTAATGGAATGTATGAAACTGGAGCCCATTATACAGAGTGAAGTAAGCCAGAAAGATAAAGACCAATACAGTATACTAATACATATATATGGAATTTAAAAAGATGGTAATGATAACCCTATACACTAAACAGAAAAAGAGACACAAATGTATAGAACAGACTTTTGGACTCTGTGGGAGAAGGCGAGGGTGGGATATTCGAGAGAATAGAGTTGAAACACGTATACTATCAAGGTTGAAACAGATCACCAGCTCAGGTTGGATGCACAAGTGCTCAGGGCTGATGGACTGGGAAGACCAAGAGGTATGGGAAGGAGAGGGAGGCAGGAGGAAGGATCGGGATGGGGAACACATGTAAATCCATGGCTGACTCATGTCAATGTATGGCAAAAAAACACTACAATATTGTAAAGTAATTAGCCTGTAACTAATAAAAAATGAAATAACCACCACAACAACAAAAAAACAAACGAGTCTTGTCCAATGCCGTAGTTCAAAGAGCATATATGTGTGCAATTCTGAATGATATCATATTCCCCCTGTTGGGATTTACTCACCAAAACTGAATTGAAACAAAATGCAAAAATGAAGATTAAGACACACTGCCCCACCTACATACACCTGGCAACAGGAGAGGCTCCTGTTGTATTTAAGGGACAATCCTGGATAGATCTCAGGCAGGAATAGGCCCAGGGAGTCCTGGATGAGTCATTAAACAAGATTGTCTTTACTTTGGCTGTCACAGCTGTTTGTACTTCTTTGATACTGAAGACATTTCAAATTTTTTTGTATGTTTGCTTTGGTAGACAAAATTTTTCATGTTATAGACCCTAGGGGGGAAATTATATCAGAAATATATCCATTTATCTTCAGCAGTTAAATTTGTTGGTTTGTATGTCCCTGATGATCTTTCTTTATGAATAGAAAGGAAACAAACATGTTCAGTATGCATTCAGTCTCTTTGTAAATCAACCAACTTGAATTACATTCCTATCTTTCCCCACTCTACTCCCAAGTCTAGGATAGAAATAAAAACCTGCAGAAACTGAAGGCTGATTCCAGCACATCGTTGTGGAGATTTTGTTCCCACTGTTTTTTGGGGAAGAAAAAATTAGTTGTTACCATTAAAATCAGTAGATTGGACACAGACATCCAAACTTCTGATTCTCCTGAAACATGGCCACCTGGTCTGCTTTCCAGCATGGTTGAAGCAGAGGAAAGGCTGCTCCCAGTAGTCAGGCCTGCACTATCCAGGGTCCAGCATGACCACCTGGTCCGACAATCATTTCTCTTGCCTCCTAGGGCCGTGAGTTTGTGAGAACTAGACTGCTGGCTCTCTTAAGATAAAGACTACTTTTGTCTTGATCAACTTTGACTTTGAAGCCTTTAACCCAGAACCCAGCACACAGTTCTTCCTTGTACATTTGTTGGATGATATAAAATATCTTGTGGATGCATATGACATTTTTTCCAATACTGAAACCCATGCAATTGAAGTACTGCTCTGCCCTAAATCTTTGATGCAGACTGACATCACAGGTGCCCCTGATCTCTGCCATTAGACCCACTACCAAAGGCCAGTTGTAGGTCCCTGGGCTGTCCCTGAAGTCTTCACTTTGCTGTCTGAAAATTTATCCTCCTAGCAATCTCCTCTCCAACAAAGACAGCAATGCATATCTCATGAAGTGGCTAGGAAGATGACATGAAACCATGAATGTCGAGTATGGCCCCTAGTTACCATTTTCATGATGTTCTTAGCAGTTTTTTTCTACAAGTAAGCAAGGTTCTCCGTCTTCTTAGATGTCCACGCAGATCAGTTAGATTTTCCAGCCAAGATTCAAGGAAGAGATTACAGTTCAATTGTCTGTATTCTGAGAAGCTTCAAAGTCCACTCGCCAAGGACACTGAGGAAGGTAAAGATTTTATCAAAAGCTTTGTGTTTTCATCAGATCTATTAGTGGCATAAAGGGGAAAACTAGGGCATGTCAGAGCATATATAACTAGGGGCTCATGGTCACCACTGCATGCTCAGAACCCGAACTTCCCTGAGTACTTGGAGCCAGGAAAGAAGCATGAAGTGGCTTGTGCTCCTCGGGCTGGTGGCCTCCTCAGAGTGCATAGTCAAGTAAGTATGGGGACTGTAAGCTGCATCATCTTCCTTTCTTGGATTTTTTTTTTTCATCTGATTATTCTTCCAGCCATCAGGTTTAGATGGGAATGGACTATTTCCCTGACAGTCGTAAAGTTCAGCTCTTACTTATTGATAAGTACTTTGATTTAGGAACTGTGGATCCCAAAGGTCTTGGTGTAGATTTGCATGGTTGCACAACGCTTGGGGTCCAGTCATGACCTTTGAAAATGCCGGTCCTTACAGCCGTTCAGTGCACAGTCTATACAGATATAGGTGTGGTCCTGTGGAATAGCACTATTCTACATTTTATTCAACAAGTCCTCTTTGTTCCCTGTCTACCTCAGTGTGTATATGACTATGCATTTCTGTATCACTATCATTTTCCTCTCCATCTCTTTGGAAGTCTCTGTGAGTGTATTTGTCTCTGTGTTGTTTTCTTTTAATTTTTCATTTGACTCATCCTTCCTTCTTGAGCCTCTGAATTTCGCTTACTTGTTCCCTATCTCCCGGATTCTTCTTTCAACTCCTTCTCTTTCAACTTGGAGAAAGATACACTGTTTTATATACAGTTTTATATTGGACAAGCAGTGTGACCACAGCCAACTCAGTAACCTCTTGCATTTCAAATTGCTCCCTTGTTAAAGGGCATAAGAGTCCCCCTTCTACCTCCTTCCTTTAGGTTCTATGAGAAGGATAGAGTGGGATGGCAACAGCAATGCTAATGGCTGTCATTGTTGAGACTTCCTATTTATCAGGTACCTTATATCCATCACTTCACTATCTCCAAGGTATTCTATTTGGAGGGTTTGTTTTGTTACATTCCACCATTTTACTGAGGGGGAGTCTGAGATACCACGTGGTCATATGACTTATCCCAGATTGCAGAACAGAACCTGTAATCAAACCTATGTCTTTGCTATTGTAAATGCATAAAATTCTGATAATAATGTGCCTCATAAAAATTATTAGAAAAGGGGGGAGGAGCCAAGATGGCAGAGGAATAGGACGGGGAGACCACTTTCTCCCCTACAAATTCATCGAAAGAACATTTGAACGCTGAGCAAATTTCACAAAACAACTTCTGATCGCTAGCAGAGGACATCAGGCACCCAGAAAAGCAGCCCATTGCCTTCAAAGGTAGGTAGGACAAAATATAAAAGATAAAAAGGGAGACAAAAGAGCTACGGACGGAGACCCGTCCCGGGAAGGGAGTCTTAATAGAGGAAGTTTCCAATCACCAGGAAACCCTCGCACTGGCGGGACTGGGGGAAGTTTTCGGCAATCTAACTGGGAGGAAAAATTAAATAAGGCCCACAGATTACGTGCCTAAAAGCAACTCCCAGCAGAAAAGTACCCCCAGACGCCCGCACCCGCCAGCAACAAGCGGGGGCAGAACGGAGAGGAGCGTGCGGCATTGCTTAGGGTAAGGACCGGCCCGAAGACCCTGAGAGCAATCGGAGGGAGCTTTTTTAAACGGTGGAACAAAATTAACCGGCCGGAACACACTGCCTGTGGTTCACAAAACAAAGGGACTGAGAAAGTACAGAGAAGAGCCGGCCCATCCCCGCTGGAGGTAGGAGGCGGGGGGAGGGGAAAAGGGCAAACTCAGCCCCTGAGAAGCCACCCCCTCCCACACTGCAAACAGGCCCCTGGTTCCTATCTAAAGACTTCCTGAGGCCCGACTGGCGGCGCGCGCTGGGGCCGCGGAGGGGAAAAGTGCGCCATACCCGGGGAGAGTGCGCCCAAGCCTCTGGCTGCCTGAACCGCTCAGGCCAGGAAAGGCACAAAATGCAGGCGCAACCGAATCCGCGCTTTTGTGGAGTACCCGAAAACTGGAACCGCACTCAACGCAGGGCCCGCTCCATATAGAGCAGCCGGGAGCCTGAGCAGTGTAGATGGGGAAAGCACTGACACCCGTGAGCGGGGCAAACCCAGTGTAGCCGGTGAGTGCTAGCCACACGGAGCAGTATCTGTCTGCAGCGCCCCACCCTCCCCGTAGCAGGACTAAACTGAACTAGCGAACCTAAATAAGAGATCACTCCGCCCGCCTGTGTCAGGGCGGAAATTAGACACCGAAGAGAAGCCAAAATAAACAAAGGGAACCGCTTCAGAAAGGACCGGTGCAACAGATTAAAATCCCTGAAGGTAACACCGACTACACCGGAAGGGGGCCTATAGATATCGAGAAGTGTAAGCTGGAAAGAGGAGCTATCTGAAATTGAACTGAACCTACACTGACCGCAACAACTCCAGAGAAATTCCTAGATATATATATATATATATTTTTTTTAATTAAAAAAAAAATTTTTTTTCTTTCCTTTTTTTTAAAAATTTTTTCTCTTTTATTTTCTTTTAAAATTCCCTATTACTCCCCCATTACTCCTCAACTTTCATTTTCATATATTTTTAAGATTTTTTTTAATTAAGGGAAAAAAAATTTTTTTTTTCTTTTTCTTGTTTTTCTCTCCTATTTCCTTTTAGAGTCCTCTAATACTCCTCTATTATTCCTTAATTTTCATTTTCATTTCACTATAACCTTGCCCAAAAAAAGGGGGAGAGAGAGAGAGAAACCTTATTTTTAAACCAAACTTCATATACATTTCTAAATTTTTTGTGTTTTTGTTTTTAAATATTGTATTTCAAAGAGTCTAACCTCTACACTAGATTTTTAATCTTTGTTTTTCAGTATGTGATATAAATTTTGGACATTTAAGAATCCAATATTCAGTTCCCATTTCTATTCAGGAGGGTGGTGATTACTCTCCCACTTTTGACTCTCTGTTTTCTACCTCAGAACACCTCTATTTCCTCCTTTCCCCTTCTCTTCCCAATCCAATTCTGTGAATCTTTGTGGGTGTCTGGGCTACAGAGAACACTTTGGGAACAGATAACTGCATAGATCTGTCTCTCTCCTCTTGAGTCCCTTTTTCCTCCTCCTGCTTACCTCTATCTCCTTCCTCCCTCTCCTATTCTTCATGTAACTCTGTGAACCTCTCTGGTTGTCTCTCACGGTGGAAAATCTTTTCACCATTAACCTAGAAGTTTTATTATCAGTGCTGTACAGTTGGAGAAGCCTTGAGACTATTGGAAGAATAAAACTGAAATCCAGAGGCATGAGAATTAAGCCCCAAATGTGAGAAAACCAGAAAACTCCTGACTACGTGGAACATTAAGGAATAAGAGACCATCCAAAAGCCTCCATACCTACAATAAAACCAACCACCACCCAAGAGCCAATAAGCTCTAGCACAAGACATACCATGCAAATTCTTTAGCAACACAGGAACATAGACCTGAATGTCAACATACAGGCTGTCCAAAGTCACACCTAACACAAAGACCCATCAAAAAACTCATTACTGGACATTCCATTGCACTCCAGAGAGAAGAAATCCAATTCCACGCACCAGAACACTGACACAAGCTTCCCTAACCAGGAAACCTTGACAAACCAATCGTCCAACCCCACCCACTGGGTGAAACCTCCACAATAAAAAGGAACCACAGGACCACAAGAATACAGAAAGCCCACTCCAGACACAGCAATCTAAACAAGATGAAAAGGCAGAGAAATACCCAACAGGTAAAGGAACATGAAAAAAGCCCACCAAGTCAAACAAAAGAGGAGGAAATAGGGAATCTACCTGAAAACGAATTTAGAATAATGATAATAAAAATGATCCAAAATCTTGAAAACAAAATGGAGTTACAAATAAATCGCCTGGAGACAAAAATTGAGAAGATGCAAGAAAGGTTTAACAAGGACCTAGAAGAAATGAAAAAGAGTCAATTAAAAATTAATAATGAAATAAATGAGACCAAAAACACTCTGGAGGGAACCATGAGTAGAATAACAGAGACAGAAGATAGGATAAGTGAGTTAGAAGATAAAATGGTGGAAATAAATGAAGCAGAGAGGAAAAAAGAAAAAAGAATCAAAAGAAATGAGGACAACCTCAGGGACCTCTGGGACAATGTGAAACACCCCAACATTCGAATCATAGGAGTCCCAGAAGAAGAAGACAAAAAGAAAGGCCATGAGATAATACTATTACTCGAGGAGATAATAGCTGAAAACTTCCCTAAAATGGGGAAGGAAGTAGCCACCCAAGTCCAAGAAACCCAGAGAGTCCCAAACAGGATAAACCCAAGGCAAAACACCCCAAGACACATATTAATCAAATTAACAAAGATCAAACACAAAGAACAAATATTAAAAGCAGCAAGGGAGAAACAACAAATAACACACAAAGGGATTCCCATAAGGATAACAGCTGATCTATCAATAGAAACCCTTCAGCCCAGAAGGGAATGGCAGGACATACTTAAAGTAATGAAAGAGAATAACCTACAACCTAGATTACTGCAACCAGCAAGGATCTCATTCAGATATGAAGGAGAACTCAAAAGCTTTACAGACAAGCAAAAGCTGAGAGAATTCAGCACCACCAAACTAGCTCTTCAACAAGTGCTAAAGGATCTTCTCTAGACAGGAAACACAGAAAGGTGGTATAAACATGAACCCCAAACAACAAAATAAATGGCAGCGGGACCATACCTATCAATAATTACTTTAAAAGTAAATGGTTTGAATGCCCCAACCAAAAGACAAAGACTGGCTGAATGGATACAAAAGCAAGACCCCTATATATGGTGTCTACAAGAGACCCACCTCAAAACAAGGGACACATACAGACTAAAAGTGAACGGCTGGAAAAAAATATTCCACGCAAACGGAGACCAAAAGAAAGCAGGAGTCGCAATACTCATATCAGATAAAATAGACTTTCAAATAAAGGCTGTGAAAAGAGACAAAGATGGACACTACATAATGATCAAAGGATCAATCCAAGAAGAAGATAAAACAATTATAAATATATATGCACCCAACAAAGGAACACCACAATATATAAGGCAAACATTAGCGAGTATGAAAGAGGAAATTAATAGTAACACAATAATAGTAGGAGACTTTAATATTCCACTCACAATTATGGATAGATCAACTAAACAGAAAATTAACAAGGAAACACAAACTTTAGAGCACACAATGGACCAGCTAGACCTAATTTACATCTATAGGATGTTTCACCCCAAAACAATCAACTTCACCTTTTTCTCAAGTGCACACAGAACCTTTTCCAGAATAGATCACATCCTGGGCCATAAACCTAGTCTTAGTAAATTCAAAAAAATTGAAATCATTCCAGTCATCTTTTCTGACCACAGTGCAGTAAGATTAGATCTCAATTACAGGAAAAAAAATTATTAAAAATTCAAATATAGGGAGGCTAAACAACACGCTTCTGAATAAACAACAAATCATAGAAGAAATCAAAAAAGAAATCAAAATATGCATAGAAATGAATGAAAATGAAAACACAACAACCCAAAACCTATGGGACACTGTAAAAGCAGTGCTAAGGGGAAGATTCATAGCATTACAGGCCTACCTCAAGAAACAAGAAAAAAGTCAAATAAATAACCTAACTCTACACATAAAGCAACTAGAGAAGGAAGAAATGAAGAACCCCAGGGTTAGTAGAAGGAAAGAAATCTTAAAAATTAGGGCAGAAATAAATGCAAAAGAAACTAAAGAGACCATAGCAAAAATCAACAAAGCTAAAAGCTGGTTTTTTGAAAAAATAAAATTGACAAACCATTAGCAAGACTCATTAAGAAACAAAGGGAGAAGAACCAAATTAACAAAATTAGAAATGAAAATGGAGAGATCACAACAGACAACACTGAAATACAAAGGATCATAAGAGACTACTACCAGTAGCTCTATGCCAATAAAATGGACAACTTGGAAGAAATGGACAAATTCTTAGAGAAGTATAACTTTCCAAAACTGAACCAGGAAGAAATAGAAGATCTTAACAGACCCATCACAAGCAAGGAAATCGAAACTGTAATCAGAAATCTTCCAGCAAATAAAAGCCCAGGACCAGATGGCTTCACAGCTGAATTCTACCAAAAATTTAGAGAAGAGCTAACACCTATCTCTACTCAAAGTCTTCCAGAAAATTGCAGAAGAAGGTAAACTTCCAAACTCATTCTATGAGGCCACCATCACCCTAATTCCAAAACCAGACAAAGATGCCACAAAAAAAGAAAACTACAGGCCAATATCACTGATGAACATAGATGCAAAAATCCTTAACAAAATTCTAGCAAACAGAATCCAACAACATATTAAAAAAATCATACACCATGACCAAGTGGGCTTTATCCCAGGATGCAAGGATTCTTTAATATCCGCAAATCAATCAATGTAATACACCACATTAACAAATTGAAAGATAAAAACTATATGATTATCTCAATAGATGCAGAAAAAGCCTTTGACAAAATTCAACACTCATTTATGATTAAAACTCTCCAGAAAGCAGAAATAGAAGGAACATACCTCAACATAATAAAAGATATATATGACAAACCCACAGCAAGCATCACCCTCAATGGTGAAAAATTGAAAGCATTTCCCCTGAAATCAGGAACAAGACAAGGGTGCCCACTCTCACCACTACTATTCAACATAGTTTTGGAAGTGTTGGCCACAGCAATCAGGGCAGAAAAAGAAGTAAAAGGAATCCAGATAGGAAAAGAAGAAGTGAAACTCTCTCTGTTTGCAGATGACATGATCCTCTACATAGAAAACCCTAAAGACTCTACCAGAAAATTACTAGAGCTAATCAACGAATACAGTAAAGTTGCAGGATATAAAATTAACACACAGAAATCCCTTGCATTCCTATACACTAACAATGAGAAAACAGAAAGAGAAATTAAGGAAACAATCCCATTCACCATTGCAACAAAAAGAATAAAATACTTAGGAATATATCTACCTAAAGAAACAAGAGACCTATGCATAGAAAACTATAAAACACTGATGAGAGAAATCAAAGAGGACACAAACAGATGGAGAAATATACCGTGTTCATGGATTGGAAGAATCAATATTGTCAAAACGGCTATTCTACCCAAAGCAATCTATAGATTCAATGCAATCCCTATCAAACTACCAACGGTATTTTTCACAGAAGTAGAACAAATAATTTCTCAATTTGTATGGAAATACAAAAAACTTCTAATAGCCAAAGTAACGTTGAGAAAGAAGAATGGAACTGGAGGAATCAAACTGCCTGACTTCAGACTATACGACAAAGCCACAGTCATCAAGACAGTATGGTACTGGCACAAAGACAGAAATATAGATCAATGGAACAGAATAGAAAGCCCAGAGATAAATCCACGAACCTATGGTCACCTTATCTTCGACAAAGGAGGCAAGGATATACAATGGAAAAAAGACAACCTCTTTAACAAGTGGTGCTGGGAAAACTAGTCAACCACCTGTAAAAGAATGAAACTAGAACACTTTCTAATACCATACACAAAAATAAACTCAAAATGGATTAAAGATCTAAATGTAAGACCAGAAACTATAAAACTCCTAGAGGAGAACATAGGCAAAACACTCTCCGACATAATGTATAGAACAGACTTATGGACTCTGGGAGAAGGCAGGGTGGGATGTTTCAAGAGAACAGCATTGAAACATGTATATTATCTAGGGTGAAACAGATCTCCAGCCCAGGTTGTGTGCATGAGACAAGTGCACGGGCCTGGTGCACTGGGAAGACCCAGAGGGATCGGGTGGAGAGGGAGATGGGAGGGGGGACCGGGATGGGGAATACATGTAAATCCATGGCTAATTCATTTCAATGTATGACAAAAACCACTTCAATGATGTAAAGTAATTAGCCTCCAACTAATAAAAATAAATGGAAAAAAAAATCACAGCAGGATCCTCTATAACCCACATCCCAGAATTTTAGAAACAAAAGCAAAAATAAACAAATGGGACCTAATGAATCTTAAAAGCTTTTGCACAACAAAGGAAACTATAAGCAAGGTGAAAAGACAGCCCTCAGATTGACAGAAAATAATAGCAAATGAAGCAACAGACAAAGGATTAATCTCAAAAATATAGAAGCAACTCCTGCAGCTCAATTCCAGAAAAATAAATGACCCAATCAAAAAAGGGCCAAGGAACTAAACAGACATTTCTCCAAGGAAGACATACGGATGGCAAAAAAAAAAAAAAAAAAACACATGAAAAGATGCTCAACATCACTCATTATCAGAGAAATGCAAATCAAAACCACAATGAGGTACCATTACACTCCAGTCAGGATGGCTGCTATCCAAAAGTCTACAAGCAATAAATGCTGGAGAGGGTGTGGAGAAAAGGGAACCCTCTTACACTGTTGGTGGGAATGCAAATTAGTACAGCCACTATGGAAAACAGTGTGGAGATTTCTTAAAAAGCTGGAAATAGAACTGCCATATGACCCAGCAATACCACTTCTAGGCATACACACTGAGGAAACCAGATCTGAAAGAGACACGTGCACCCCAATGTTCATCGCAGCACTGTTTATAATAGCCAGGACATGGAAGCAACCTAGATGCCCATCAGCAGACGAATGGATGAGGAAGCTGTGGTACATATACACCATGGAATATTACTCAGCCATTAAAAAGAATTCATTTGAATCAGTTCTAATGAGATGGATGAAACTGGAGCCCATTATACAGAGCGAAGTAAGCCAGAAAGATAAAGACCATTACAGTATACTAACACATATATATGGAATTTAGAAAGATAGTAACGATAACCCTATATGCAAAACAGAAAAAGAGACTCAGATGTATAGAACAGACTTGTGGACTCTGTGGGAGAAGGCGAGGGTGGGATGTTTCAAGAGAACAGCATCGAAACATGTATATCTAGGGTGAAACAGATCACCAGCCCAGGTTGGGATGCATGAGACAAGTGCTCAGGCCTGGTGCACTGGGAAGACCCAGAGGGATCGGGTGGAGAGGGAGGTGGGAGGGGGGACCGGGATGGGGAATACATGTAAATCCATGGCTGATTCATTTCAATGTATGACAAAAACCACTGCAATGTTGTAAAGTAATTAGCCTCCAACTAATAAAAATAAATGGAAAAAAATAAAGGATGACATAGGATGGAGCAGGGCTTAGCTACTTTATTAAAGTACTGGGTTGGCCAAAAAGTTTGTGAACCCAAACGAACTTTTTGGCCAACCCAAGGGAACATCTAATGGCTTGCTTTTAGGTTACATCAGGTGGTATGACATGTGAAAATAACTCAGTCAAAACAAAACCCCATGACTGCTCCAACAGAGACCTCATTCCTTATGCTGTGCAATCAGAAGCTCTAACCAGGAAAGGGTTTGGGTCACTGTCATGGGAATCCAGGCATTTTAGAATGGGAACTGCTTATTTTTCCTATACAGCTTAATGTGGACCCAGCATACTCCAGCATTTAGGAAATTTTCCTTCTCCATAATCATACCGAAGTCTGAAGTGAGACAGTGCAAACTCTCTCTATCCCAATTCACAGATAACAAAGCTGAGCTGCTCTGCTAGAAAAATCTTCCTAGCCCGTAATGCCCAAAGGGCAACTCTAGACCTTCTTCCCTAAATGACTGAATCAGGAGTGAACATCTGACCCACAGAAAACCCAACAGGTTCTCTTGCCAACAGTTTGGGAAAATGAAAAAAAATTAATTCAGGAGTTGGCAAACTATTGCCCGTTAGCCCAATCTGGCAACACCCACTAGTGTATATGTTAACTGTTTTCCACTTCCTGAAAGAGAAGGTCACACAGACATGGATGGCGTGACCACCATGTGGGGGTGGGAGGGTCATATGCATTCCAAACAGAGGCAGCTGTGCTCAGAGACTTGTAGGGAGGCGGGAAAAGAGAGAGACTGTGCAAGAGAGCAGATAAGGGCTAAGCATCTCAGAGGAGAAAGGGCAGATAGGGCCTGACAACCTTCCAATATCCATGAGACACAAGTCCTGCTTGAGACCCATGCTCCCTCCCTGTGATAACCTTATGTATCCTAAAATAAAACTTTTTTACCTAAACTAAAAAAAAAAAAAATTAGAAAATACACAGGGCCATTACAACAACAGTTTTATCTTAACACTGATAGCTAATTGTAGCTTCTTTGTTTTCTTTGTCAAATGCTCGGTAAAGAATACCTCTAACGAGAGTGCAGATCATGAGAAAAACCCACAGTGAAAAAAAAATGCTGAACAATTTCCTGAAGGAACATGCTTACAGTCTGTACCAGACTTCTTCTCCTGACTCAAATATAACTACTCACCCCCTGAGAAACATCAAGGATGTGAGTATTTTGGGAGGATGGTGCTTCACAGCGCCCCCTGGTGCTCGAGCCTAGCATTGGGGCTCAACTGGAGGTGCCAGGTGGGATGTTGGAGTTGGGGTTCCTGCAGGAGGTAGAAACACTGGAAAACAGGGACCCCACCCAGAGGAGAGCACACTCTCATCCTCAAATGTTGGTCTTTGTGACTGGGCCTGGCAATTGCCAGGTGGCAGGTAAAGATCCATTTCTGTATCAAAGATGTGTCATTAGTTTGAGGGAAATGAGTGAGTTCCTTCTGAAATAAGTGAGTCAGTCAGTTACAGATGAAGAGTGAACGATCACTGATCACATGGTAGAACCAACGGCAAATCAACTGTGAATGACTAGGCAGAGGAATTCAGTTTACACAGCAGCAAGAACCACAGCCCTAAAATATTACTGAAGCTGTATTCCGTGTAAGGCCATGAGTATCTAAAACTGTGGTTACTGTTTTTAGATTGGAAAAAGGGCTTATTTTGCCTTCAGGAATGCTCATGCCAACCTGAGAGATAGGCATATTAGTAAATACATGTTAAATGAAAGGGTCACCTGTGTGGTGTTGATTGAATGTGGTCTGAGTTTAGACGGAGTGGCTGGGGTTGATCAAGAAAGACCTCCTGGAGAAGGGGGTGTTAAGGCTGGGTTTGAAGAGACTATACAGCTTCTCAAATGAAAGCACCAGGACTTCCCTGGGTGTCCAGTGGTCCAGAAGGCCTAGTGGTTATGCCTCTGTGCTTCCAATGCAGGAGGTACCACTTCAATGCCTGGTCATAGAGTCAGTATCCTGCATACCATGTAGCACAGGAAATATATATCAAATGCAGGCACCTCTGTGACCAAAGTCAGTGAACTGCATGGTGGTTAGAAAGTGATCTCAAGAGATATGTGACATCCAGAGGGAGGCATGAGTGTGGGAATAGAGGGTAGCCAGTTCTACACTAACCTACTCACTCATTTTCCCTGTAGATGTTCTACATGGGTAACATCACCATTGGAACACCCCCTCAGGAATTCCAGGTTGCCTTTGACACAGGCTCATCTGACTTGTGGGTGCCCTCCTACTTTTGCATCAGCCCAACCTGTTGTGAGTACAGACACCCCGCACCCAGATCATCATTCTCTTGCCCTGCCACCCTGTTTTGCACTCTTGGCACCTGACGACACTTATCTCTTGTGTCTGCAGACTCACACGTTATGTTCAGACATCTTGAGTCTTCCACCTTCCAGCTTATCACAAAGACCTTCAAAACTGAATACGGTTCTGGGAAGATGCAGGGAGTTCTTGGTCGTGACACCGTTCGGGTAACAGTGTAACAAATGCTGAGTCAGGACTGGCTGTGGGGTGACCACTACTTGCAAAACAGATGCAGGACCATCTGGCAGGACCCTTTCCAGCCTAAGTCCCATAGATATTGGCCATCTTATCCACAGGATCCTGTCCCTGGGTAGGCAGTGCCCGTGGTGACCCACGAGCACTCAGATTAGCTAACCAGAGAGTGGCTTGAGATGGAGACTTGCAGCTTCTCTGCCCATGAGCAGTTCATGGTTCATTTTGCTGGGAGCGAGAAGAGGGAGGAAAAGACACCCACTTTTATATTCACAGACTGTTCCAGGCACTTTCAGGTGATAACTAGTTTAGTTCTACAACAACCCCACACAGCAGTTACTCTGATAAGCTCATGATACATATGAGAAAACTGAGGTACAGACATCAAGAGCCTTGCTGAGGACACACATGTGGTAAACTCTGGAGCTCAACTGGCTTTTCAGGACTGCAGTTGCTGTGGGGTGTTTGGGGACAGGATAAAACTGATCTGGGGACCCTCGGGGCAGTCAAGGGCTTCAGGTATCCAGACTGGGAAACTGGAGGCCTGAGAAGTTAGGGGGCCTCATAAATGAGTTCTCACTCTAGGGGGCCTTTGAGAGTCCAACAAAACTTATGGCCTGCCTCCCCCAAAGTACTTGAGTAGTCCCCCCCCACCTCATACACACTCACACAAAGACACACTTATCCCCAAAAGTGAATCCCCAGGCAGGAACTTCATGGATACCTGCAAGCAAGATTGTGTTTCTGGCTTCTGTCTTCATGGACAGATGCAGAATCCACAGTACCTTACAGAGAATGCAGCCCTTTCCTCTCATTATGTCAAAGTGATGCCAAAGAGAAGGCTACCTTTCTCTCGGCTCATTTTGTCCACAACGGGGCACTGATGGGACCTGGCCTGACTCTTGGTTGCCCCACCTGTACAGAAGTCATGAGGCCAATTTGACACCCAAGTGGTGTTTTTCAGAGGGGCACACGTTTTAAAATTCACAGCCTCTCTCAAATGGAACACAAAATTCCTCTCCCAGCTTAGTCTAACTGTCTGAGGTCCACTGAAGACACAGCCCAGCCTCAATTCTTCTCTGAGGATCTACTGGCAATGCACCCAGCCCAGTCCTAGCCCCAATTCACATATCTGTAAGTGGAATCACTCTTCTCTCCCACAGATTGGGGACCTTGTAAGTATAGACCAGCTATTCGGTCTAAGCCTGGAGCAATCCGGGTTTGAGGAATTACCTTTTGATGGCGTCTTGGGCTTGAGCTACCCCAACATGTCTTTCATTGGAGGCATCCCCATCTTTGACAACCTAAAGAAGCAAGGTGCCATTTCTGAGTATGTCTTCGCCTTCTACTTGAGCAAGTAAGTCTGAGATGGACAATCCGTTTCTCCAAATTAGCTGTAATTTGCTTTCAGTTGTAGGAAATTAATAGAACATTTTATAAAGAAGTATCCTGAGAGATAATCTAATCCAAGATAACTATGGCCCCAGGCCCTACCTGGCTTCACCACTGGCTTTTATAAATAACATTTTATTGGAACATAAACCTGCTCCTGGGCTCAAGATCAGTAACTTGGTCTAGGGGGATGAGTGAGGAGAAAGACTAATGGAAGGCAAGAGGAAACAAGTTGGAGGGAAAGGCATTAGGATTTGCTTATGTATTGGATCAGGAAGGAGAAGGATGTTGGGTAGCTTTCCTTCCTCATTAGCATTGCACTGCGAGCCCAGGACCAGCTACTCAATTTCCAATAGCCAGTGAAAAAGGAAAATGTGGGAGGTCACAGGCCAGTGGAGCCAACTCTAGGTGACCTGAAACCATACCCTTAGAACTCCCAGGCCTTGATTTTCTTGAAAAAATGACAAAGTGGATAAGAGGAGAGACAAAATGCTTCAGCACCCTGTCCTCTGAGGGTGTCTGAGCACTCATGTCACAGGAGGTCCAGGGCATCTTCAGAAGATATAGTGGGTGGAGCCCAGCAAGATGACTCAGCTTCTAACCTCTTCTGTGCCACTCATCAGCCAGTAACCTACCTCAGTCTGGTTCTCAATCGCTCCTAGACTCGATTTCTGCATCTGTAGATGGGACCTTATTAGGGCCTTGATGGGTAGACAAGCACAGCTCTCAGACAGTGCTGTTGTTACTGTCCTCCAAGGATCCCCCTCGCTGTCTTCTCTCTGCAGAAGCAAGCCGGAGGGCAGTGTGGTGATGTTTGGTGGGGTGGATAAATCCTACTACCAGGGAACGCTCAATTGGGTACCATTGATCCAAGCGCGCACCTGGTGTGTACACATGGACCGGTAAGCCTCTCTTTCTGAGGTTCAGCCCAAGGGAGGCTCCCACTACTGTACAGACACAGGCAGACACTCACAAATGCATTCTCAGACAAACAGTCACAGAGACATATACACCACCCACAATGACAGAGACAGACACAAAGACACATGCAAAAAACAAACAGACATATATAAACATACAAAGAGACACATAAAAACATGCAAGAATTGCATAGCTAGTCAGAGACACAGAAGCACACACAGAGACACATACAAACAAACACAGAAGCAAATAGATACACAAACAGCCCATGGGTTCATAATCCCCAGGCCTCCTGACCTGGGCTCAGAGCAGGGTCCTCAAAGGGTCCAGAGAGGTCTGTGCAGCTGGGAGAGTGCTGCACCCACTGCCCTGTGAGGCAGGGAGCACAGTCAGAGGACTCTACAGTGTGGTGAACAGGATCAGGGAGGATTTTACCAGCATGGACAGCATTATAAGATGATAAAATGTCCAGGTATACCTAGGACCAAGGAAGTTCTCAGTAGAAATAAATGTCAGTTTACAGACAGGGAAAGTCTTGAGAAAATGGGGAAAACTGTTCTCCTTATGGAGAAGCTACCCAGCAGAGGAAAGAGGTTGGCTGCAGTCTTAAGATGTGAAAGCAACTATTAAAAATGACACCCCACATCCCTGAGCACAGAGTAGGGCAGGGGCTATAACTGAGAGATTCAGAAAGGTGGGATCCAGGAGTAACCTTAGGACAAGAGGCAATAACTGATAGGATTCTGTGTGATACCTTCAGACAAAAGCTGACATGTCCTTTGGAGTTTCCGTGGGCTAGTCATGTATTTCCTGGCCACAGTCTCAGGGTCTGAGCTGGTTGTAGGAGCAGTGATGGGAGACACCCTCTCACAGAGGAGCCCCTCTCTCCCCCTACTATGAGAATCTGCTGCCCCCATGAATCTCCATCTTCACTCTGTGTTTGACCAATTATTTGTTCCCCACCAGATACAGCTCTCTGGATGTTTCTCATTATTTTCACAGTCTTCATTCACTCATTGAACAGACAAACATTGTGCATCCACTGTGTGCCAGGCACTTTAGGGAGGCAATGAGAATAAAACTCGCCCTCACATCTAAGAAGGCAGATGCACAGAAATGACACAGACAAATAGTGAATTGTGACGTTGGTACATGCTAGACACGAGGAAGGGTCTATAGAGAGTGACCAAGACAGAAGAATGATAAACACCAGGGGAAAGTCTTCCTTGAAAATGATACAATTAAGCTGGAATCTGGAAGGTGAAAAGAAATTTGCTGGTCAAGGGGGAGGGGAGTCTTCTAGGAAGGAAGACCAGCTTGTGTCAAGGTATGAAAGATCCTGGTGTATTATAAGTACTGCATTCAAGGATGTCAAGGGAGGTGCTGTGTCGAGAGCAGATGAAAAGAGTCAGGGCAAGAGACAAAGGGCTGTTTAGGAGACAGTCGGGAATGGGGCAGCTATGGGGAGACTCAGAGTGACCTTGTTGCCCATTTTCTTCTACTGTGTCTCAGCATCTCCATGGAAGGACAAACTGTTGCTTGTTATGGCGGCTGTGAGGCCCTTATGGATACCGGGGCATCACTGATCCAAGGACCAGGAAATCTGGTCAATAATACCCTGAGGCTCATCGGTGCCACGCCACAGGGTTCCAAGGTGAAAGATCATGCCCCAGGATTACTCCCTGTCTCCACATGCAACAAGGATCTCCAGGGCCAACCTCTCTCACTCTCTCCCTAATAGCACTATGTTTCATGTTCTGCGGTCAATACCCTGCCCTCTATTAACTTCACCATCAACGGCATCAACTACCCCCTGCCAGCTCAAGCCTACACCATCAAGGTGAGGAGACAATAATGAGGGTTGGTTTTCAAACTGGAGCCTGCAGGAACCCCTGGGCTGTTGCTGAGAGGAGGGCACCATCTGCAGGCCATGTCACACCATTGCAGATGCTGGTGAGCCTTGTGGCTGGGCCACTGCCTCCCACAAAATCAACTACTTACGAGTAAAGGGCCGTCTGGGACAGTGATCATCCTGAAATAAATGTGGAGACGTCACACCATGCTAGCATGGTGGGAGTCACAAGGCAAGAGGAACACTGAGGCCCTCAGTCCTCAGAAAGCTTCAGTTCAATCTGAACCCTTAGGTGCATGAACACGAAGTCAGAGCTAGGAGTCCGTGAAATAGGCCATGTTACAAGGAGAATGGCTGGGGACAATTGCAGTGTGATGTCCCATCATAAATTAATAGTCTCCCTTCCCTCTCAAAGTTTCCTGCTTTGGATGACAAATTACATGGTCACCCTAGATCTTCGGCTGCTTCTTCCCCTTGCTCTGGCCAGGTGCCCCCTTTGTGAATTGGGGTACCCAACCCCTCTGTGGGGATGTTGGATACTAAGGTGAATAAAGGGTGCACAGTGACTGCTCACCCCAGGCACAGGGTGGAGGCTCCATGTCAGCTCCCTGTGGGAGTACATAGCAGGCTGATGAGCTCAAAGAAGGCTTTGAGGAACCGAGGGAATTTCAGGAATTCTAAAACCACAAACTCATGGAGTCATATGGAGGGTTGCTTGGTTCTAGACAACACTGCACTGGACTCCATGTAAATGGCATCTCAAGGTGCTCTGCACTGGGGCACTGGGGTGGTGAGGGCTACAGACTGACTGATGGGAATCGGGAACCAGAGTGAGTTACCCAACCAAGCCTGGAGTGGCCAAAGAGGGTAAATGTGGGCCAAAGGCCTCCCAGAGTTCCTGAGTTAAGTCTTCAAGAACGTGTTGTGGGCACTGCTATATTTAAGATGGATAACCAACAGTGAGTTACTGTGTAGCACAGGGAACTCCGCTCAGTTATATGACAGCCTGGATGGGAGGGGTATCTTTGGGACCAGGATACATAGCTACATACAATTGAGTGCATTTACTGTTCACCTGAAACTCAGAATATTGTTAGTCAACTATACTCCAATACAAAATAAAAAGTTTTTTAATAAAGTTTGGATTCTGGACATGCTGGAGGAGAACCTGCTTTCTCTGTAGAGAAAACAAGGAGCAGGAGTCAGAAGGAAAGAATCAGGGAGTGAGGAGACCCAGGGGCCACTATTATTCTTTTCTAAAAATTGTATTGAAGTGTGGCTGATCTTCAGTGTTGCCTTAAGTTCTGCTGCACAGCAATGTGACTCAGTTATACACATAAAAATATATATTATTTTTCTTATTCTTTTCATGTGGTTTATCACTGGATATTGAATATAGTTCCTACAGTAGGACTTTGTTGTTTATCATTTCACTGTTTCCTGAAATCCCAGTCATCCACTCACCACACTCTTCCTCATGGCAGCCACATGTACGGGCTCTTTTTGGTTTTGGATGAACTCTCACATCCCCTGCTGCTCATAAAACCTCTTGATACTTACCAAAATAGGGAAATAAATCGAAGAATTGTGCTGGGTCTGGATATTTGTGGAAGTCACACATAAGGGCTCAGGCTGACGGGTGTGTGTCTCTGACTCCCTCAGGATTCTTCCGGCAACTGCTATATCGGCATTAGAGGGAACCGAGTGAGTACATCTACAGAGACCTGGATCCTGGGTGACGTCTTCCTGAGGCAGTACTTCTCGGTTTTTGATCGAGGAAATGACAGGATTGGCCTGGCACAGGCAGTGTAAATACTTGGAATGATTCAGGAATAAGTAAAGACACTCTGAACACACACTCACTCACACTTAGGGCACTCCTGCCCAGAATGCTGATGAACTGTATTTGGTGGTGTGCACACCCTATTCTCAGTAAAGAATAAAGGATTTCGCTCGTAATGGTGCTGAAACAAATGGGTGCCTCTGTTTGTGTCTGGGAGTGAAGAATCTAGAACCTAGTCTGAATCAAAATTGAGAGAAGCCCAACTCCACCTGGCTTCAAGGAGAAGGGAGACTCACTGAAATGATTCTGAGAATCCAAGACACAAGAATCAGAGCAAATCTCAGTGACTGGACCCAGGAAATCAGAAGTCATCAGTTCTCTCTTTCTCACCCTCGCTCTTTCCCTTCCCTCTTCTTTGATGATCTTAGCCTGACAACTTTCTTCCTTAAGGCTTCTACACCTAGTGTGGGAGTCCAAGCTACTTCCCCTAGGGTTTTATATCCCCAAGGCATCACCTAGTAAGGAAAGAAGCTAGGAGATATCAGAGTTCAATGGTGCTCTCTTAATGACCCACCTCAGATCACCTGTACAGCCCTAGATCAGCCATCCTAGCAGGGCCATGTGGTCCTATGACTGGCTTTACATGGTCATTGGCCCTGACCCAGCAGCACACATGATTCTCAGTTTCCTCCAGAACTACATGACTGAAGCTGGGGAGAGGCAGCCCCAAGGATAGCGACTGGGGGATGGTCTAGGCCATGGAAGAGTTCGTGATGACCCACCAACTCCACCACCTCCTCATTCAGAGGAATTCTAAGGGGTAATGAAATAGACTCTCTTCATCCCATCTCAGATGATCTTATCACTGGGCTTCTCCTCCAGGGGAGTTTGGGTGAGGTAGTTCATGCAGAGCTGGTTCCCTCTTGTTCCCACACCCCAGTCACCAGCTCTCTGCCACATATGCCTGCTCTGTTTCTTTACAGTCCTATTTGGTAAGTGGTGGCCCCAGTGGATCCCTGAGTCATCCCCCTCCTCCAGGGCCCAGAATGCCCCTTGGCCTCCAGTGCTGCTGGGGAGAATGCAATGCATGTATCTGGGGACCCAGGATACTCAGAGCCTTCAGCCTTTCTGAGCCTCCTCCAGGGGTGGAACACACAAACTCTTTGCTTGGGGCTGTCACATTTAGGCGCTTTTGCAGGGGAAGCATCCGTTCTTTCCACCTGGAGGCCCTCAGTAGATGTCTCAGCTGAGACAGCAGGTGTCAGAGGTTGATTTCCTTTCAGATTGACTGGTTTGATATCCTTGTTGTATAAGGGACTCTCAATAATCTGCTGAAGCACCACAGTTCAAAAGCTCAGTTTTTTTGCCATTCACCCTTTTTTATGGTCCAGATAGCACATCTATACATGATTACTGGAAAAATCATAGTTTTGACACTACAGACCTCTGTAGCAAAGTGAATCTCTGCTTTTTAATAAACCATGAAGGTTTTTCATAGCCTTTCTTCCTTCCAAGGAGCAAGTGTGTTTTAATTTTGTGGTTGCAGTCAAGGTCCATAGTGATTTTGGAGCCCAAGAAAATAAAATCTGCCACTGTTTCCACTTTTCCCTCATCTATATGCCTTGAAGTGGTGGGACTGGATGCCATGAATGTTGAGTATTTTTTTGTGAATAGTTTTTTGAATGTTGAGTTTTAAGTCAATTTTTGCATCTCCTCTCCTCATCAAGAGGTTCTTTAGTTCTTTGCTTTCTGCCATTAGGGAGGTGTCATCTTCATATCTGGGGATGTTGGTACTTCTCCCAGCAATCTTGATTCCAGCTTGGGATTTATGTAGTCCAGTATATCGAATGATGTATCCTATATAGAAGTTAAATAACGAGAGTGATGATGTACACCTTGTCACCCTCCATTCCCAATTTTAAATCTTTCAGATGTTCCATGTCTTATTCTAACTGCCACTTTTTGATCTACGTACACACTTTTAGGAGACAGGTAAGGTGACCTGGTATTCCTGTTTCCTTAAGAATTTTCCACATTTTGTTGTGGTCCACACAATGAAAGGCTTTAGCATAGTCAGTCAAGCAGACGGAAATGTTTTTCTGGGATGCCCTTGATTTCTCTATGATTGAATGGACGTTGGCAATTTGAAATCTGGTTCCTCAAACTAGTTTGTATATCAGGAAGTTCTCAGTTCATACTGTTGAAGCTTAGCTTGAAGGATTTCGAGCATTAACTTGCTAGCAAGTGAGATGAGCACAATTGCATGATAGGTTGAACATTCTTTGAAATTGTCTTTCTTTTGGATTTGTTGAAAACTGACATTTTTCTAGACTGTGGCCACTGCTGAGTTTTCCAAATTACTGACATATTGAATGCATCATTTTATAGCCTCATTCCTTAGGATGATTTAAAGAGTTCAGCTGGAATTGCATCACCTTCACTAGCTTTGTTGGTAGTGATGCTTCCTAAGGCCCACTTGACTTCATACTCCAGTATATCTGGCTTTACAAGAGTGACCCAAGCATCATCCCTATCCCGAATTTTTTACCATTTTTGTACAGTTCATCTCGGCATTTTTGCCACCTCCTCTTAAACTCATTTGCTTCTGGTAGATCTTTGACTTTGCTGTCCTTTATTGTCCCCATCTTCGCATGAAGTGTTCCTCTGGTAGCTCCAATTTTCCTGAAGACTTCTATACTCTTTACAATTCTATTATTTTCCTCTAATTCTTGCACTGTTCACTTACAAAGACTTTCTTATCTCTCCTTGCTTTTCTCTGGAGGTCTGCATTCCACTGGGTTTATCTTACCCCTTTTCCTTTGCGTTTCACTTCTCTTATTTTCTCAGCTGTTTTTAAGATCTCCTCAGGCAACCACTTTTCCTTCTCATATTTGTGTTCCTTGGAGATGCTTTTGGTGACCACCTCCCAAACAATGTTACAAACCTCCATCCATAGTCCTGCAGGCTACCAGACCTAATCCCTTAAATCTATTTTTCATCTCCACTATATAATCGTAAGGGATTTGATTCAGGTCATAGCTGAATGTTCTAGTGGTTTTCCTTACTTTCTTCAATTTAAGCCTGAATATTGCTTGCTTCTGCCCAAGCATTGGTGCTAGATCACCACCCAGCACTCCCAGTGGGTGTGGAACAAAAACACACAAATTGAGGACTGCTGCCCTGGGTTTTTGCTTAGCGATTCACATGCATAGGTGTGTGAACTTGATCATGTCCCTTAACCTCAGTTTTCTCATCTAGAAAATGGGCACCATGATGATTATTCCACCTTCTAGATTGCATGTGTGCCTGCTAAGAACAAGTGGTGCTGAGAGGGCTTTCTGGGTTCCTGAGTCTGGAGCAAATATGAATTATCCTCCCACCCGGGGAGAAGGGACTTTTCTGTTTAGAGGTTATGGCTGACATCCCCAAGGCTAAATATTGATTCAAGCCAAATGACCTCTATTTCTGAACCATGACACAGAACTCTGAGTGGATGCATCTGTTTTCTGGGGTACAACAAGAGCTAATAATTACTGGCTCAGATTACTCCCTTCCCAACCTTACCTGTCAGCCTTTCCTTGCCAACTACTTCTAGCCTAAAATTGCACTGAACAGAGAATTGTAAGGCTTTTGGTCTCTTGTCAGTTTCCCACATCTCCAGCATAGCAACAAGTAGCTGTTATGGCTATTTGTCATAGCAATATCTATGGCAACCTGTACAGTCCAATTTCAGTCTGTTAAATGAAACTGTCCCCATTTGGCCCCTCATGTTGAAATTACCTACAGTTGCCTTAGAAACCTTCCTATGCTTCCTGTTTAACGATGAAATATGTGTGGACCTCATCTAGTTTTCTTTCCCAAGCATGATTCCAAGCATGCAGTGAAGTAACCAGACACTGACTCATCTAACTATCCACAGGAACTGACAAAAGTAAAATACCCATCGTGCATTTCTTGCTTGCCCCAAAACACCATTGAAGTTATCTACTACAACAAAGGGATACATTGGCATGTACACTCCAGAAGGGACACATTTTCTGGATTTGTTTTCCACCTAGTGCAGAATGTTTACCACATGCCTTGCCCTCCAGCAGCTGGTCACCTGGTTTTTGCAGACTCAGCCCACTCCAGTTTCTTTCCACATCCCTCAGTATAATCTAGAGCAAAAACTCAGTCAAAGCTCTCACTCCTGCAAAAAATAGCTTTTTGTTTTTTATTAGAAAACTATGGTAACACATTCAATATCTTGTGCTCCTTGCATTGGATTCAAGGACCTGGACCAGAGAATGGGAAGCCTCCCTTTCCACATAAATCATTTTCCACTCCCACCAGGGCCAGAGGCTTCACTGGACACTCTGTTCTCATTGGTATTATTCAGTTGCTAAGTCATATCTGACTCTTTGTGATTACATGTATGGCAAAAGAACAGGCTTCCCTGTCTTACACTATTTTGTTTAATTTCCTCAAACTCATGTCCATTGACTCAGTGATGCAATCTCACCATCTCATCCCTTTGATCCTTCTCCTTATGTCTTCATTCTTTCCCAGCATCAGTGTCTCTTCCAATGAGTTGGATATTCACATCAGATGGCCTAAGAGTTGGAGTTTCAACTTCAGCATCAGTCCTTCCACTGAATATTGCTCTACCACTTCCAAAGCAAAGCTCATGTTTTCAACCATCTAACAAAATTGAGCATTGATGAAGTTTAATAGAATAGGGATCTTGTCCCCTGGGATATCCGAGCATTGCTGCCCTGCTTTTCTTTTACCATTCTCTCCACCTGGCATAGAATTGCTTCCCTAAAGCATCTCCAGCTTGAAAAGGCCTGCTGATCCATCATTGTCAGCTATCCAGAAATTGTTCCTACCTCCTTCCCCAAAGACTTCTGCCTGCTCCCTGATTGCCCTCTGTACATCAGTCCAGTTCAGTCTCTCAGTCATGTCCAACTCTTTGCTATAACATGCGGTGCACCATGTCAGGTTTCCCTGTCCATCACCAACTCCTGTGGCTTCCTCAAACTCATGTTCATCAAGTTGGTGATGCCACCCACCAATTTCGTCTTCTGCCTTCCCCTTTGTCTCCTGCCTTTAATGTTTCCCAGCATCAGGGTCTTTTCTAATGTGTCAGTTCTTCCCATCAGGTGGCCAAAGTGTTGGAGGTTCAGCTTCAGCATTGTTCCTTGCAAAGAATATTCAGGAATGATTTCCTTTAGGATGGACTGGTTGAATCACCTTGCAGTTCAAGCGACTCTCAAGAGTCTTGTCCAACACCACAGTTCAAAAGCATCAGTTCTTTGGTACTCAGCTTTCCTTATGGTCCAACTCTCACATCCTCCCATGACTTTTGGAAAAAGCCATAGCTTTGACTATACAGAGGTTTACTGGTAAAAGAATGTCTCTCCTTTTTAGTATGCTGTCAAGGTTTGTCATAGTTCCCTCCCCCCCGCCCCCCAAGGAGCTAGTGTCTTTTTTTTTTTTTTTTCCACAGCTTCAGTCACTATCTGCAGTGATTCTGGATTCCAGGAAAATAAAGTCTGTCATTTTTTTCATTGTTTCTCCATTATATGCCATGAAGTAATGTAACTGGAGGCAATTATGCTTGTTTTTTTTTCTCTCTATACACAACATCAAGGCCACGCACAAGAAATGAAATGCAAAAATGCAAAATGGTTGTCTGAGGAGACCTTACAAATAACTTAAGAAAGAAGAAAAGCACAAGTCAAAAGAGAAACAAAAGACATACCCTATGAATGTAGAATTCCAAAGAATAACAAGAAATTTTTTAAAAAGCCTTCCTAAGTGATCAGTGCAAAGAAATAGAGGAAAACCATAGCATTCGAAAGATCAGAGATCTGCTCAAGAAAACTAGAGGTAGGGAAGGAACATTTCATGCAAGATGAGCACAATAGAAGCCATAAGTGGCATGGATCTGGCAGAAGCAGAGTATATTAAGAAGAGGTTGAGAGAATATAGAGAAGAACTATACAAAAAATATATTAATGACCCAGATAACCACGATGGTGTCATCACTCACCTAGGGATAGACATCATGAAATGCGAAGTCAAAAGGGTCTTCAGGAGCATAACTACAAGCAAAACTAGTGGAGGTGATGGAATTGCAGGTGAGCTATTTGAAATCCTAAGAAATGATGCAGTTAAAGTGCTGCACTCAATATGCCAGCAAATTTGGAAAACTCAGCAGCAGCCACAGGACTGGAAAGGTCATTTTGATTGCAATCCCAAAGAAAGGCAAGTTCAAAGAATATTCAACTGCCACACATTTGCACTCATCTCACATGCTACCAAAGTAACTTCTCCAAGAAAGTCTTCAACAGTACATCAACTGTGAAATTCTATATGTTCAATCTGGATTTAGAAAAGGCAGAGAAACCAGGGATCAAATTGCCATCATCCACTGGATCATTAAAAAAAAAAAAAAGAAAGAAAGAGAATTCCAGAAATACACCTACTTCTGCTTTACTGACTATGCAAAAGACTTTGACTGTGGATCACAACAAACTGTGGAAAACTTGCAGAGATTGGAATACCAGACCATCTTACCTGCCTTCTGAGAAATCTGTATGCAGGTCAAGAAACAACAGTTAGAACTAAACATGGATCAAAAGACTGGTTCCAAATCGGGAAAGACGTATGTAAAGGCTGTATATTGTTGAGAGAATCAATTCCTAGGCAGATTGATAAGAAGTCCAGGGGTCCCCAAGGAGAGAGGGGTCTGGAATTCTCAAGGAGGAAGAAAGAACAAACTTTTTGTGTCCCTCTACATTCCTTAGGATTATATAATGATAATATATCCTGCTTGAGGACAGTCTCAGGAAAAAAAAAAAAAAAAAACCTCTGGCTAATCCTGTTATCTTAAGGTGTAAATTATGGGCTTAGGTCTATTGAGTTGTTTACAACCTCCAGATATTATTTTGATTCACTGCAATAACTAATTAGAGAGCATATAACTCCAATGCTAACATTAGCAAGGGGGTACTCTTTCTGCCCCCTTCTGATGCCTATGTCAGTAGCTTTCTCTATCTCCTTTATACTTTAATAAAATTTTATTACACAAAAGCTCTGAGTGATCAAGCCTTGTCTCAGATTGAATTCTTCTCCTCTGGATGCCAAGAATCCTGGCGTCTTTGCGTGGTTCAGCAACAACCTTTCATCTTGGGAGGATTCTTCAGGACAAGGTAAGGATGCTTAGAGCTCTAGCTCCTTGTTCTCCTAGCGAACACGTTTTCTGCTCTGCTTTACTAGCTCTATGGTGTGCTTGCGTGAATGAATCACATGCCCTGCACAATGCACATGTAGAGCCCTGCTCTGTGGTTCCGTGGCAACCTCATACAGCTTATGGCAGATACCTGTTGGGAGTTTATACCGACCTGCCAATGTCAAGAGGCACCCATGGCTTCTTTGGGGGACCCACCAGAAATGGGAAAAGTGTGTGGGCTGAACACTCTTTTTTGGTCAAACTTTTTGATCTCTTTGATAATTTCAGAACTCTTTGGAATTAGAAGTACTAACCTAATTTGTCAGATCATAGACTGTCAAGGGACTTGTGATCTATGCTATTACTGTGTATGATGACTTCTGTCCCAAACTTGGATTGGTAGTCAGGAAGCGCCTAGCCTTGCTAGGCATGGAAACTTTGAAGATAGATGGAGCTCTAGCTTCAAGAGCATCTCTGAGGTTAAAGGTTATTCAGATTGGAAGGGCAATGATTTTTATTTCCCCCTTTGGTAACGCAGGCTCTTAGTGGACCAGAGGAGACTCTTAGACTGGTGTGGTGATTACTAGGAGGCTCTTATATTGGTGTTGTGAGGCTTGGAAGGAACATCTCGGTTTTATGTTCATATTGGCTGGATTGTGGTCAGAAATATACTCAGGGTTGTGCACAGGCACTTAGGTGATGAGAATGTGTCCCCCAGCGGTTAAGCATGGGAGGCATTCTGGAAGGTTAGTCTGATTGCAACCTGGGTGGCATCAGAGGCAAGCAAGGTTTTAATGGTGAGGAGCTGGACATCACTCAGGGATACCATCATTTCTACCCCTGGTGCATCTCCACTCCATCTCAATGGTAGAACTGGGAGGGACAAGTAGGTCACCTGTGTTGGTAAGGGGACAACTAAGTCTGACCAGGAAATAAAAGCTTTGGTGAAAAGTCTGTCTATAACCCCATCTACAGCAGGGAGGAATGCCTCTGGTAGAAAGAAGGCACTGGTTGCCTTTTTTTTTTTTTTTTCCCCTCTCTCTTACAGATGGGAGCTAAGAATTCCAGCTTCACTACTTTGAACTGTATCCTGAAAAACTGGGATATGTTTGATCCCCAGGGCTTAAAAAAAAACACCTGGTTTTCCTGTGTGATACTACATGGCCACAGTATCCATTGGAGGACAGCGAATGGTGGCCGATTGGAGGGTTTCTTAAGCATAATACTGGTTTACAATTAAACCAGTTCTGTAGAAAACAAGGGAAATGGGTAGAAGTAGCATATGTGTTGCCCTTTTTCTCTCTGTGAAATATGCCAGACTTAGGTCCTAAGGAAATAGATTTGGTTGCGAAAACTTCAGCTCCCTCCTGTCCTCCTACTTTGCTAAATGAGATGGAGGACAGGAGACAAAGAGAGAAAGAAAAGCAGGTTTCTCCAATCTATACCTGGAGTCATATGCACAGAGCATACAGAGAGACTGAGAAACAGCCACACAAGTTGTTGCCTCTTCATGAAGCACCCACCAGGAGAAATAATCAGTCTATGAGAGTTAATAAGCCTTTTTCTTATCAAGAAATACAAAAAATCAAGGAGAATCTGGGAGACTATTTAGAGGACCCAGAAAAATATATTAGAGCTTTTAAAGGTGTTACTCTGCTTTATGACCTTACTTGGAAGGATGCAATGTATGTCTTGAGACAAACGCTGACTCCTGACTCAATGACTCAAGTATTGGGGAAAGCAGTTGCTTATTGAGATGAATGGTTAGGTAATGATTCAGTAGGAAAGAGGGAGGATGAGATAACCACCCTCCCCACTAGAAATCAGGCAGTGCCAACTACAGAACCAGACTGGGACTACAACACAGCTAAATAAAGATGGAATCAGAGTCATTTTGTCAGATGTGTTCTTGAAGGACTCATGCAGGCACTTGCCTAGCCTTTCAGCTCAGTTCAGTTCAGGTCAGTCACTCAGTCGTGTCCAACTCTTTGTGACCCCATGAATCGCAGCATGCCAGGCCTCCCTGTCCATCACCAACCCCAGAAGTTTACTCTCAAACTCATGTCAATCGAGTTGGTGATTCCATCCAGCCATCTCATCCTCTGATGTCCCCTTTTCCTCCTGTCCCCCCAATCCCTCCCAGCAACAGGGTCCCTTCCAATGAGACAACTTTATGCATCAGGTGGCCAAAGTACTGGAGTTTCAGCCTCAGAATCAGTCCTTCCAATGAAAACCAAGGACTGATCTCCTTTAGGATGGACTGGGTCGATCTCCTTGCAGTCCAAGGGACTCTCAAGGGTCTTCTCCAACACCATAGATCAAAAGCATTAATTTTGGGGTGGAGAGGGTGTGGAGAAAAGGGAACCCTCTTACACTGTTGGTAGGAATGCAAACTAGTAAAGTCGCTATGGAGAACAGTGTGGAGATTTCTTTAAAAACTGGAAATAGAACTGCCATATGACCCAGTAATCCAACTTCTGGGCATGCACACTTAGGAAACCAGATCTGAAAGAGACACGTGTACCCCTATGTTCATTGTAGCACTATTTATAATAGCCAGAACATGGAAGCAACCTAGATGCCCATCTGCAGACGAATGGATAAGGAAGCTGTGGTACATATACACCATGGAATATTAGTCATTAAAAAGTATTCATTTGAATTAATTTTAATGAGATGGATGAAACTGGAGCCCATTATACAGACTGAAGTAAGCCAGAAAGATAAAGACCAATACAGCATACTAACACATATATATGGAATTCAGAAAGATGGTAACGATAACCCTATATGCAGAACAGAAAAAGAGACACAGATGTACAGAACAGACTTTTAGATTCTGTGGGAGAAGGTGAGGGTGGGATGTTCAGAGAGAACAGCATTCAAACACGTATACTATCAAGGGTGAAACAGATCACTATCCCAGGTTGGATGCATGAGAGAAGTGCTCAGGGCTGGTGTACTGGGAGATCCAGAGGGATGGGATGGAGAGGGAGGCGGGAGGGAGGATCAGGATGGGGAACACATGTAAACCCATGGCTGATTCATGTCAATGTATGGCAAAAACCACTACAATATTGTAAAGTAATTAGCCTCCAACTAATAAAAATAAATAGAAAAAATAAATAAAATAAAATAAAAATTAAAAAAATAAAAATAAAAAGAATGCCTTTACTGGGAACTCAACTGTCCACCACCTTGATGTTGCTTTGTCTCCACCTATGACAACCTGTGGGATTAAGAAGTTAGTTCTGTAGTTATAGATGTCAAATGATGAAATATAGTGTTCATGACACTCTTCCTTTTTTTATTTGTTATGTGCGAAATCATTTAGTAGTAAGAAGTTTATTGGAGGCCCATTTTGAAGTTTCTGTCTTAGTGATACCCTGAGGAGCCCAAGATAGCAGACTCAGGCAGGTTCCCAATGAATGTGTAATTGGAGGACCACATGCTCCTTACTCCATCTCATCTCTTGTCATCTGAAAACTGTCCCCCACACCTGAAAAACTTACTGTCCTCCACGCCCGCCCCTCCCCACCATCTGCACCTCCAGTTCCCTGCTAATCTGAGTTATCTTGGTGGAGATGTTGATTCAGGACAGGGTATGGAAGCAGAAGAAATGCAGACATTTTTAGAAACAATGACCTAGGCAGACCGCTCCTTGGTTTTCCCTTCTTTAGTGCCACCGTCATGTGAGGGATTTGGCCTGGGTAAGGAGTGAGCTACAAGTGGGAATCCATAGATATCTGCAAGTGAGGGAGGAGGAATTCAGAACCCAGTCACCAGGGGGTGGGCAGCTTCCACAAGACCCTGGAGAGAAGGAAGAAGTACTGGGAAAAGAATAGAGCCTAACAGAGGGCCAGACCTACCTGAGTCCTCTGGTTAAACATGTAAGTCACGTCCTTCCTGCTGGAATTATTACTCCAGATGTGGAGGGGGTAGAGCTGTTCTCACTGCCAAGGAGTCACGAGGAGATGGACATCCTCCCCCACAGGCACTTTGATTCCACTCTAACTGTGGGTATCCTCCCAAGCCAGAGAGCAGGTCATCCAAAAGATGACCTACTTGAAATAGTATATAAAACACTACAAAATTTGTCTAAGAGCCTTGGCATATCTTGTTCCCAGAGTTTTGTGGGAGAGAGGATTAATCAGCCTAATTTGGGTTTCCACTGAAGAATCTACACGCTTCCCCATTGGTAACTTCTGACTTATAATGACCTGATCTCATCTCACAGAACCCAAGTGATGGTAAGTTCCAGTGGGCAAGGCCTCTAAGGTCCTTGGTGTCACAGCAGCTGTGTGCCAAGTGGTCTACCACTCCCAGTCCTGAGCCCAGGACCCAGGAACATCACCAGACAGTTATAGCCCCCGGCCCACCAGAGGCCGCCTCAGCATCCTCAGCCACATCCACCTCTGAGCCATTTTTCCACTGATTGGCACTGAGCTTCAGTCTGGAACAAGTGTTCTAGAGGAAGTCCAGTCTCCCTCATCTAAGAGATGGGAAACTGAACCCTGGGGTGTATGACTCAGCTTAAGACTGCAGGTACATTTGTGAAGACTTGGGACCCAGGAACTCTGGTTCTAGGCTAGGAGACTTTCAGGAAGGGCAAGATGAGAGAAAACTCAATTGCCTCCACTACTGGGGAGTTCTCAGATGTCTGCAAGTGTTCTTTAGACATGCAGGATTCCAGATGATGATGCCGGAGATGGCAGAGTGAGTGCAGACATCTAAAAATGATCTGAGGTTTCATTTTCCATAGGTTTGGTGTCTGTTGCTTCTAGTGTCACCTTTGATTTGTCTTTGGAGGATCTAATACAAGGGCTCGGAGACACCAGCTGGGTGTAGTTTCAGGATGAGAGGGAGATGCTAGTAGGAGAGTGAAATCCCAGCTCCCTAGCCTTGGGTTGGGGCACATTTGAGGCACAACCTATGTCCCAAGTTCCATGTGAAAACAGACTGTAGCTTCCTTCTCTGTGACTTGCATGAAATCAGACCCAGACTGGTTTCATCCTTTGTCATGTCCTGCTTCCCCTGAGACCACACTGGCTTCTCTAGGAGAAATTTTCTTTTACTTTTTTGCTGCACTAGGTCTGTTGCTCAGGATTCCTCTATTTGCAGCAAGCAGGGGCTACTCTGTAATTTCAGCACACTGTTTTTCAATCCTGTGTTTCTCTTGAGCAAATCACAGGCTCTAGGTCACTCAGGCTCAGTAGTTCTGGCCCACCAGCTTACGTGCCCTGGGGCATTTGCAATCTTCCCCAATCAGGTCTCAAACACATATCTTAAGCACTGGATCTAAAGGGAAAATACTTTGGAAGGAATTTGAAATGCATCACTTTTGCATGAAACTTGGCACCATGGCCTACTTATGAGGAGACTGATAGAGGAGTGTCTCCTGCTTCAAGCAACCTCCTAAGCCAGGACTGGTTTAGGTTCCCCTCCCAAATATTCCTACAGCATCTTGACTGTCCTGCCATGTGGCTTTGTTCTTGCTTGAGTTTCTGAAACCCACACTAGACCACAGCTTCCAGAGGGCAGGGCTGTCACTTGACTCACTTGTAAGTATACATCAGTAGATCTTGTCTCAATTTACCAGACTCTAATGTCAAGACAAGGCTAACACAAAGATCAGTTATTCTATTATGAGTGTCAGGTTACAGGTTCAACTACTGTAATCAAACCCTAAATAACATTGTCTTAAATAGAATACAATTTCAATTCTCTTTCATATAATGGTAGTGCAGGTCTCTCCAGAGAGATGGGGACCCACTTCTTTCTTGTCACATCTTCCACCTGTGCTACTTACCTCTGGTCTAAAATGGCTACTCCAGCTCCTGTCATTACATCTGCATCCCAGCTCATGGGACAGAAAATAATACTTCCATTTGGAAGTGACTTATCAACTCTACTCAAATTCCACTGGCCAAAGTATCTTCCATGGTCATGGCAAACCTGGGGGTGGTGGGTCCACAGAAGGGCAGGGGAATGTGATCCTACTACAGAGCATTCATGATGAGTAACATGGGCCATAATCCTTCAGTCATATCCCCGTAATTCATTCTTCTTTGGTTCTCCACACACAGCTCTCAGTCTGTTTTGGCCTGAAGATATGGATACGGATGAGGTTATAAGAGAGGAAATGGCCCAGGCTGTACAAATATGGAGAAAACAAGAAAGAAAAGAAGATAAGAAAGTATAAAAATGCAAAATCTATAGGAAAGCATGCTTGTAGTCATAATTTTGCATTTATACAATTTAGGTATACCTGGGGTTTATGTACTAATTTATAAAATAAAAAATATGAGAAATGTAAAATATAAATATATTCACTAAACACAACAAAATAAGGTTATATCATATTAAACACATAGCAGTATCAGGATTAAGTTGGATGCACATTGCCAAAAACTAAAACAACCATAACTTTAGCAAGATAAACTTGATTTTTCTCTCCCACTGAAACAAAGCTGAAGGTGGGCCAGCCAGAGCTTGGGTGGTATCCATCTCCAAGGTTACATGACTGTCCAATACAACTACAGGAGTTCCAGCCATCACAACTAAAATCCAGACAACAGTTAGGACATAGGTAGGGAAGGGAAGAGTCTCATCTCTCAGCTAAGTCAGCTCCTTGACAGCAGTCTTCCAAGAAATCCCTCTTCTAGGTCTGCTTGCATCTCAAAGTCACCAGAAATAACTAAGAGCATAGGTGGGAGGAAATGCAGTCCAGTAGGGCTCATACTGGGCTCATAGCTATATAACACACCATTTTCAGTTTTGAAAGAGAAGCAGAAAATAGATCATTTTGTAGCTAGCCACAAGCACCTGCCTTAAAGAGCAAACATTTTCTGAATCGATGAGGCTGAATGGCTGGGCACAGTGTGGGAAGCAGGAGGAATGAGAAGCAATGAGAAACAGCTAGATGGATCTGGACTGTGCTTGAGAAAAAAGAGACAGTCTTGGCAGTAGAGATCTTCTAAGGACTGAAGTGAGGATTATACATGCCACGTGACCCAATTTCTTTTGAAAACTGCTTTTCCAACTCAAGTCCCAAATCTCTATCAGTTCTTCAGCTTCTAAATACCTTGTCTTTGTTACCTCACATTCTGACCTACCTGTCTCACCTCCCTTATTTCTGTTTACATCACTTCTTCATCTAGTCCACCAGCATTGCAAGATCTAGTACTGAGGACTTGGCAATACTTTCTAGAAGTGGGTAGAAATACAATGACTATTTCTACTTTAGTATTTGTTTGTCCTTATCAAGGTCTTTTGAAGAAGAGAGATGGATAGAGTTATGGAGATGCCATGTTTCCTTTAAAATCCCAACCAAGAAAAAAAAATAAAATCCCAAACAAGAATGTGACTTCCTTGGACCTGGAGGGGATGCATTCACTTTTGCATCCATAGGTATTAGCAGAACAGTAAGTCCCCTGTATATGAGCAACTTACATTTCAAAAGGGTGTTCAAAAATCCCAATTTCTTCATAAGTCCAGCAAAGTTACTTAGGTGGCAAAGTAAGAAAATTGGCTATATATTATTGTAGTTTAATAGCTTTATGACACTTTTCACACAAATGATACATAAAAAGCAAACACAATGAAACAAAAAGTACCTGGATAGAGCATGGAAACCCACATCAGTATTCTTGTCCAGAGAATCCCCATGGCAAGAGGAGCCTCCTGGACTACAGTCCATAGGTTGCAAAAGTCAGATACAGTTGAACAACTAAGCACAGCTTTAAAAGTAGAGTAGTAGTACCATCTACATCACCACTGCATTTATGCTTCCGTCCAGACAGTGTAGGCTTGAAGTAAAAACACTGCACTATTGTCCTCCATAATCTTCTGTACAATAAGGTACACAAAGCACATGCACTTGTCTGGGATGTGCCCACGACAATGTGTATCAGATCTGTGAACTAACTGATGTGATTGCACATGCAAATGCACTTTTACATGTTTGAAAGTTTTCACCTTTGAGTTCTGTATGTAACAGACTCACTATACAGGTTTTAAGTGAAAGATTGTAGTGAAGTAACAAGAGAGGAGAATAAGGAGCTGCCTTTTCTTTCCCGTTTTCCATGTATTATGGCCACTCTGAGTGGGAATTCCATTGAATATAATGGAGGCCCTGTGTATGGGAACATCACTGCAAGTGAGAGAGCACATGGATATTAGGAGGTGAGACAAGAGACATGGTTGGTTGAAAAGATCCAGAGGTGTAAAATAGGAGGAAACGAGTTTTCACTGGTGTATGTGAAAGACTTGGCAAATATCATCCGGATTTGTTTGTCATGATTCAGCTGTGGTTTAGGGGAGCAGTCCCTGTTGCCCAAGATGAGCAAGAGAGGAGAAGAGAGAGGAGACTGAACCGTGAACATCCAACCTGTATCCCAGGTAAAGTACGTCTAATATTGAAGAGACGTAAGTCCTGTCAATTTATCTGCTCCCTCCTGAGAAGAATTAGAGTAGTAAAAGAGGGAAGGTCCACACTATGCTATCACCTAATTCTTCTTCTGTCCAGTGAACATTGATTTCTAATGCAATTTCTTTATAAACAGAGCATATACTTTGTATGATGGAAGACTTCTAATTTACTGTCCCATACAAAACTTTGGGGCTGTTCTGTGCCCAGGCACATGGGGCCCTGGAGACTGGCAGGCTCTGTTTTGGCTTCAGAGTGCAGTGCATGGGGATCTGCTCTCATCTGGGCCCTGGGTTATATGTTCAGTCTGGGTTCACATCTGAGGGGTTAACTCTAGATGGGTTTAATTCTATCATCTTGCTCTTTATCTTCAATTTGTCCCATGATCTTTCTTTTCATTTCTCTTTTTATCCCTGACTTCTTTCTGACTGAGTAATTTTGTGATTTCCTTTTCTATCGTTTGTCACTTATTAAGAATAACTGTTTTTCAAATAGCCATGGATTTACATGTATTTCCCCATCCCAGTCCCCCTTTAAGATCCATGGTATGCATCTTTAACTTGCCTATCTCTCATTTTTAATTATGATAATTATGAATAATTATTAAATTATATATTTATTTGTCATTTATTTGGCTGTGTTGGGTCTTAGTCTGGCATGCAGGTCTTCCTTGTGGTAGGACTCTCTATTGAAGGAGGGCAAGTTCAGTACTTGTAGCATGTAAACTCTATTTGAGACATGCAGGCTTAGTTACTCAGTGGCATGTGAGATCTTAGTTCTCAGGCAAAAGAACAAACCAGCATCCCCTGCATTGCAAAGCAGTTCCTTAACAATTGGACCACCAATGATGTCCCTATGTTTACCTTTTAATATATATCACATGTTTATCATTTTGTGTACTATTCATTCACCTGTAGATGCAGATTTCCACTTTCTTTTTTTTTTTTTAGGCAAATTAATACCTCTTCTTTTTATTTTTTTTTTCTCCATTTATTTTTATTAGTTGGAAGCTAATTACTTTACATCATTGCAGTGGTTTTTGTCATACATTGAAATGAATTAGCCATGGATTTACATGTATTCCCCATCCCGGTCCCCCCTCCCACCTCCATCTTCACCCAATCCCTCTGGGTCTTCCCAGTGCACCAGGCCCGAGCACTTGTCTCATGCACCCACTTTCTTTTAAATTCCTTCTAACTAGAGATCTTTTATAAAACAGTGATTAGATTGGTCTGTTGGTGGTGATGCAGTCTTGTAGTCATTGTATGTCTGAGAAAGTATTTTGTCTTGTTTTTGATATGTATTTTTCTTGGGTATACAATTCTGAGTCAATTATATTTCTTTCAGCACTCTAAGATGTGGTGCCAGTGTCCTCTGGCTAACATTGTTTCCTATGCCTAATCTGCTGTCATTCCCATTTTTTTTATTCTACTGCATCTGTTTTTCCTTCTGGTTACATTACTTTGGTTGATTGTTTTAAACAATGAATTATGATGTGCCTTTGAATAGTTGTCGTATTTCTTGTCCTTGAATTAAGTGAGCTTCCAAGTGAATGGGTTTAAAATTTCATCATATCTGCAAAATTTTCAGCCAGTAATTATGAAGTTCTTTTCTCTTTTCTCCTTTCACTTCCTGTGGGATTCCCATTTACATATATTTTAGTAATCTTTACATATATTTTACATATATTTAGTTTCAAATCTCTGTGATGGACAATTAATTTTTTCCCAAAGTCTTTCCGTTCCTATTTTCCATGTCTTTATTTAACATACTCAATAATCTTCAGCTTCAAGAATATAAGGATTATTGTTCTAGTAAGCATTTTAATGTCTTTCCTTGCTAATTATGTAATGTATATTTTAACTGTGTTTTTAATAACTGATTTTCCCTCATTATAGATAGTTTCTTGCTTTTTTTATATCAGAATTTTTTTATCTTTTTAAATGTCATTGTTTATCTTAATTAGGGGATAATTACTTTACAATATTGTGATTGACCTAGGACAAATACTTTAACAATTCATATGGAAATTTTAAATTGGATATTGGATATGGTCATTTTTACCCTTTGGATGCTGGATATTTTTTAATTTTTATAAATTACTCCTGGCACTGTTTGCAAACACTGTTAATTTCTTGGAAACAATTGTATTTTTGAAGGCTTGCTGTTCAGTTTTTTTTTTTTTTTTTTTTTTCTGCTGAGATGCGACCAGCCTTTAGATCAGGTTTACTATTCCCCACTAGCAAGGCAATATTGTCTTCAGGGCCATACTGGAGTTATGGGAATATGAGTAATTTGCACGCTGGTCGGTGGGGACACAATTAGACCTGGCTCAATTTGAGACTCAAAGATTGCTCCCTATAATACTGACCAGTACTATCAACTCTCTGCTGAAAACTGGAGGGGTATCCCCTGTACACTGCCACAGATTTCTGTGTGTAGCTCTCTCCTGTGAACTCTAACTATCTAGAGTCTCAAATCTCTCTTCTTGGGGAAACCACTTGTCTCTTCTGAGATACCACTTCCATGGATGTGTTGGAAATTATTTCTAGAGTTGGGGCAATTGTAGAACTCACCTTACTTGCTCCCCTGCTCAGGAATCCATTCTCTGCTGCCTGATGTTTGATGTAACAAACTGCTCTTTCAGTTATCTTGTCTACTTTGGAGTTGTTTGAGACAGGAGGATAAAGGTATCCTTTATTTCTTTATGTCAACTAAAATGGAGGCCCCCTGCAATCAGAACTCACTGAATGCCTTGTTAATGCCAGGCACTGACTTCTGTGCCTGGGTGCAGACTTGATTGGGGATATGTGTTGGGGCCTTGGGGAGACCCACTCTTGCTGGAGAAACAGGCCAATTACAAATAGCATTTGCTATGGGGTATGTTCAGTTCAGTTCAGTCACTCAGTCATGTCCGACTCTTTGCAACCCCATAGACTGCAGCATGCCAGGCCTCCCTGTCCTTCACCAACTCCTGAGGCTTGCTCAAACTCATGTGCATTGAGTCGGTGATGCCATCCAACCATCTCATCCTCTGTCGTATTCTTCTCCTCCTGCCTTCAATCTTTCCCAGTAACAGGGTCTTTTCTAATGAGTATGTTCTTCACATCAGTTGCCTTAATCACTTGGTTAAGTAATTGGAGTTGGCTTAAGTATTGGAGCTTCAACTTCAGCATCGGTCCTTCCAATAAATATTCACGATCGATTTCCTTTAGCATTGACTGGTTGGATCTCCTTGTAGTCCAATGGATTCTCAAGAGTCTTGTCCAATACCACAGTTCAAAACCATCAATTCTTCATCGCTCACCATTCTTTATGGTCCAATTGTCACATCCATACACGAAAACTTGAAAAATCATAGCTTTGATTGTACTGAACTTTTTCAGCAAAGTAATGTCTCTCCTTTTAAAAATTTTGTCTAGGTTTGTCATAGATTTTCTTCAAACGAGCAAGCATCTTTTAATTTCATGGCTGCAGTCATCATCTGCAGTGATTTTTGAGCCCCCCAAAAATAAAGTCTCTCACTGTTTCCATTGTTTCTCCATCTATTTGCTATGAAGTGATGGGACCAAATGCCATGATCTTCATTTTCTGAATGTGGAGTTTAAGCCTGATGTTTCACTCTCCTCTTTCACTTTCATCAAGTGACTCTTCAGTTCCTCTTCATTTTCTGCCATGAGGGTGATGTATTCTGCATATCTGATGTTATTGATATTTCTCCCAGCAATCGTGATTTGAGCTCGTGCTTCATCCAGTTGGGCATTTCGCATGATGTACTCAGCATATAATTTAAATAAGAAAGGTGACAATGAAACGTTGTTGCTGAACCACACAATGATTCCGGGATTCTTGGCCTCCGGAGGCAAAGAATTCAATCCAGGGCCAGAGATGAGGCTTGTTAGCTCAGAGCTTTTGTGTAATAAAGTTTTATTAAAGTATAAAGGAGATAGAGAAAGCTACTGACATAGGCATCAGAAGGGGGCAGAAAGAGTACCCCCTTTGCTAGTGTTAGCCATGGAGTTATATACTCGCTAATTAGTTATTACAGTGAATCAAAATAATGTCGGGGCATTGTAAATACATCAGTAGACCTACTCCCATAAGTTCCACCTTAATATAACAGGATTAGCCAGGTTTTTTTCCATAGACTTTCCCAAAGCAGGATACATTATTGCTATATAATCCTAAGGAATGTAGAGGGACAAAAAAAGTTTGTCCTTTCTTCCTCCTTGAGAATTCCAGACCTCTCTCTCCTTGGGGACCCCTGGACTTCTTATCAATCTGCCGAGGAATTGACTTTCTCAATAATATACAGCCTTTATGTACTCCTTTCCCATTTGGAACCAGTCTGTTGTTCCATGTTCAGTTCTAACTGTTGCTTCTTGACTTGCATACAGATTTCTCAGAAGGCAGGTAAGATGGTCTGGTATTCCAATCTCTATAAGTTTTCCACAGTTTGTTGTGATTCACAGTCAAAGGCTTTTGCATGGTCAATAAAGCAGAAGTAGGTGTATTTCTGGAATTCTCTTGCTTTTCTTATGACCAAGCAGATGTTGGCAATTTGATCCCTGTTTCCTCTGTCTTTCCTAAATCCAGCTTGAACATATAGAATTTCACAGTTCATGTACTGCTGAAGACTTGCTTGGAGAAATCACTTTGGTAGAATGTGAGATGAGTGCAACTGTGTGGTAGTTGAACATTCTTTGAAATCGCCTTTCTTTGGGATTGCAATGAAAACGACCTTTCCAGTCCTGTGGCCACTGCTGAGGTTTCCAAATTTGCTGGCATATTGAGTGCAGCACTTTAACAGCATCATCTCTTAGGATTTCATATAGCTCAACTGCAATTCCATCACCTCCACTAGCTTTGCTCATAGTTATGCTTCTGAAGGCCCCCTTGACTTCGCATTTCAGGATGTCTAGCCCTAGGTGAGTGATCACATCATCGTGGTTATCTGGGTCATTAATATCTTTTTTGTATAGTTCATCTATATGTTCTTTCAGCCTCTTCTTAATATATTCTGCTTCTGCTAGATCCATGCCATTTCTGGCTTTCATGGGCCCATCTTGCATGAAATGTTCCTTCCCTACCTCTAATTTTCTTGAGCAGATCTCTGATCTTTCACATTCTATTGTTTTCCTCTATTTATTTGCACTGATTACTTAGGAAGGCTTTTTTAAAATCTCTTCTTGCTCTTCTTTGCAACTCTACATTCACAGGGTATGTCTTTCTTTTCTCTTTTGACTTTTGCTTCTCTTCTTTCTTAAGTTATTTGTAAGGTCTCCTCAGACAACCATTTTTCGTTTTTGCATTTCATTTTCTTGTGGATGGGTTTGATGTGGTAGGTAGAGATAAAAAAACAAGGATAATTGCATCCAGTTCCATTACTTCATGACACATACTTGGAGAAACAATGAAAACAATGACAGACTTTGTTTTCCTGGGATCTCTAATCACCACACATAGTGACTGCTGCTGTGAAAAAAAAATACACTTGCTCCTTGAAAAATAAACTAAGAAAAACCTTGACAGCATACTAAAAACAGAGACATTCCTTTACCAGTAAACCTCTGTATAGTCAAACTTATGGTTTTTTCCAGAAGTTGTGGGTGGATGTGAGAGTTGGACCATAAAGAAAGCTGAGTACCAAAGAACTGATGCTTTTGAACTGTGGTGTTGGACAAGACTCTTGAGAGTCGCTTGAACTGCAAGGAGATCCAACCAGTCCATCCTAAAGGAAATCAGTCCTGAATATTCTTTGTAAGGACCAATGCTGAAGCTGATCCTCCAATACTTTGGCCACGTGATGGGAAAAACTGACTCATTAGAAAAGACTCTGATCCTGGGAAAGATTAAAGGCAGGAGGCAAAGGGGAAGACAGAAGACAACATTGTTGGGTGGCATCATTAACTTGATGAATATGAGTTTGAGCAAGCTGTGGGAGTTGGTGATGGACAGGGAAATCTGGTGTGCTGCACCCCATGATATAGAAAAGAGTTGGACATGACTGAGAGACTGAACTGAACTGATGTACAGAGGGCAATCAGGGAGCAGCAGAAGTCTTTGGGGAAGGAGGAAGGAAAGATTCCTGGATAGCTGACAATGATGGGTCGGCAGGCTGGTTTCAAGCTGGAGAAGCTGTAGGGAAGCAATTCTATGCCAGGTGGAGAGAATGGTAAGAGAAAGGCAAGGAGGCAATGCTGGGATTTCCCAGAGGACAAGATCCTTTTTCTATTAAACTTTATCAATGTTCAATTTTGTTAGATGATTGGAAATATGAGTTTTGTTTTGGAAGTGGCAGAGCAATATTCAGTGGAAGGACTGATGCTGAAGATGAAGCTCCAACACTTAGGCCATCTGATGTGAAGAGCCAGCTCATTGGAAGAGACCCTGATGCTGGGAAAGATTGTAGGCAGAAGGAGAGGGATCAAAGGGATGAGATGGTGAGATGGCATCACCGACTCAATGGACATGAGTTTGAGGAAACTACACAAAATAGTAAAAGACAGGGAAGCCTGTTCTGTTGCCATACATGTAATCACAAAGAGTCAGACATGACTTAGCAACTGAACAATACCAATGAGAACAGAGGGTCCAGTGAAGCCTCTGGCCCTGGTGGGAGTGGAGAAAGATTTAGGTGGAAGGGGAGGCTTCCCATCCTCTGATGCCTGTCCTTGAATCCAAGGCAAGGAGCACAAGATATTGAATGTGTTACCAAACATTGTTTTCTAAAAAAACAAGAAACTGTTTTTTGCAGGAGTGAGAGCTTTGACTGAGTGTGTGCTCTAGATTTTACTGAGGGATGTGGAAGGAAACTGGAGTGGGCTGAGTCTGCAAATTGCAGGTGACCAGCTCCTGGAGGTCGAGGCATGTGGTGTGCACTAGGTGGAAAACGAATCCAGAAAAAGTGTCCCTTCTGGAGTGTACATGCTTACATATCCATTTGCTGCAGCAGATTACTTCAGTGGTGTTTTGGGGCAAGCAAGAAATGCATGATCGGTGGTTTGCTTTTGTCAATTCCTGTGGGTAGTTAGATGAGTCAGTGTCTGGTTACTTCACTGCATGGTTGGAATCATGCTTGGGAAAGAAAACTAGATTAGGTCCACACATATTTCTTCATTAAACTGCAAGCATAAGAAGGTTTCTAAGGCAACTGTAGGTAATTTCAACATGAGGGGCCAAATGGGGACAGTTTCATTTAACAGGCTGAGATTGGACTGTACAGGTTGTCATAGTTGTTGCTATGACAAGTAGCCATAACAGCTACTTGTTGCTATGCTGGAGATGTGGGAAACTGACAAGACACCAAAAGCCTTACAACTCTCCGTGCAGTGCAATTTCAGGCTAGAAGTAGTTGGCAAGGAAAGGCTGACAGGTAAGGCTGTAAGGGAGTAATCTGAGCCAGTAATCATTAGCTCTTGTTGGAGCCCAGAAAACAGAAGCATCGACTCAGTCAGAGTTCTGTGTCATGGTTCAGAAATAGAGGACATTTGGTTTGAATCAATATTTAGCCTTGGGGATGTCAGCTATAACCTCTAAAGAGAATATTCCCTTCTCCCCGGGTGGGATGATAATTCATATTTGTTCCAGACTCAGGAACCCAGAAAGCCCTCTCAGTGCCACTTGTTCTCAGCAGGCACACATGCAATCTAGAAGGTGGAATTATCATCATGGTGCCCATTTTCCAGATGAGAAAACTAATATTAAGGGATTTGATCAAGTTCATACACCTATAACATGAATCGCCAAGCAAAAACCCAGGGCAACATTCCTCAATATGTATGATTTTGCTCCACACCCACTGGGAGTGGTGGGTGGTGATCTGGCAGAATGCTTAGGCAGAAGCAAGCAATATTCAGGCTTAAATTGAAGAAAGTAAGGAAAACCACTAGAACATTCAGCTATGACCTGAATCAAATCCCTCATGATTATATAGTGGAGATGAAAAATAGATTCAAGGGGTTAGATCTGGTATCCTGAAGAACTGTGGATGGATGTTTGTAACATTGTACAGGAGGTGGTCACCAAAACCATCCCCAAGGAAAACAAGTATGAGAAGGAAAAGTGTTTGCCTGAGGAGGTCTTAAAAAAAGCTGAGAAAATAAGAGAAGTGAAAGGCAAAGGAGATTGGGAAAGCTATACCCAATGGAATGCAGACCTCCAGAGAAAGGCAAGGAGAGGTAAGAAAGTCTTCGTAAGTGAACAGTGCAAGAATTAGAGGAAAATAATAGAATTGTAAAGAGTATAGAACTCTTCAGGAAAATTGGAGCTACCAGAGGAACACTTCATGCAAAGATGGGGACAATAAAGGACAGCAAAGTCAAAGACCTACTAGAAGCAGATGAGAGTAAGTGGAGGTGGCAAGAATCCCAAGAGCATCTGTACAAAAATGGTCATAAATTTGGGAGGGGGATGATGCTTGGGTCACTCTTGTAAAGCTAGATATACTGGAGCATGAAGTCAAGTGGGCCTTAGGAAGCATTACTACAAACAAAGCTAGTTGGAGGTGATGGAATTCCAGCTGAGCTCTTTAAATCATCCTAAGGAATGAAGCTTTAAAACTGCTGCATTCAATATGCCATCAGTTTGGAAAACTCAGCAGTGGCCATAGTGCAGGAAAAGGTCAGTATTCAACCAATCCAAAAGAAAGACAATTTCAAAGAATGTTCAACCTATCATGCAATTGCTCTCATCTCACTTGCTAGCAAGGAAATGCTCAAAATCCTTTAAGTTAAGCTTCAACAGTACATGAACTGAGAACTTCCACATGTACAAATTGGTTTGAGGAACCAGAGATCAAATTGCCAACATCCACTGGATCATAGAGAAAGCAATGGAATCCCAGAAAAATCATTTCTGTCTGCTTCACTGATTATGCTAAAGCTTTTCACTGTGTGTGTGGATCACAATAAACTGTGGAAAATTCTTAAGAAAGTGGAAGTACTGCCAGGGTCCAGCCTCAGCAGGATCCAGGGGTACCCTCAGGATGAATGGCATCGGTGAGACAGAGAGAGAGAGAGAGAGAGAGAGAGAGAGAGAGAGAGAGAGAGAGAGAGAGACCAGACTTGGGTGTGTGCAGCAGGGTCTGGTGTTGCTTTTTTTTTTTTTTTTTACTGTAGCTTTTATAACCTCAGTATAGTACATTTCTAAGGGGAGGTGAAAGATAAGCATACAAAGTTTAGGTTAACATTACATCAGTTTGTCCTTTACAAAACCAGGGTGTTTTCTGCATATTTAATTTTTATGAACATCTTCTTTCATAGCGGATCTTTGTACATTATCATCTAGCCTTGGGGCCTATTAACATTTTATGACCTAGGTGAAGGCAAAGCTGTTTTCTGTAGTCTATTCTTTATTGTTCTATTTTGCCTTGAGTTTAGCAGAAAACAGAAAAGTTGCAGTCCCATGGTATAGCAGGTTGCAACATAGTAGAAATACAATCCTGTTAACACAAAGGTCAGTCTTTTTGCAGAAGTTTTCAGCTAAATTTATCTAAAAAATTTTGCCACACAAAGACTCTGTGGCTCTGGTGAGGCAGCCTCTGTTTTAGCACTCTTGGTTAAAATTAACAATTATGTTATTGTTTCTATACTAGGGCTAAACTCTTATTTTTCTAAATCCTTAACTATATTAACAATGGTTTCCACTGCACAACCTCAGTACCATAACAGCAATAAAACATAGATCCAATAACGACTTTAGAATTATATTTTTTTGTGTTTTCTAATAGGGCTTTTTCTCCCCCCAAAGGGCTCTGTGCCTATCAGGGACTTTTGTGTGGTCAGGTTCTTTACACTGTTCATGATTAAGGTGTTGTGAGCAGTCGTGTGCATTAGTACGCATTTGCCAAACAAACCAGAGTGCCAGCAAAAGGGTTTTAATTGAAACATTTCCTTCATTCCTGGCCCCTTCATAGGGAACCAGCATCCAGGAGATTTATTAATTAGGGTTCTATGTTGGTCTTTATTTAGTGAAAGAGGAGCAGGAGAGCTCTCGTCAGGCAATGCAAAGATCCACAACAGGACAAACAAGGACAACAGCAAGAAGGGGAGGATACAGGGTGGGGTAGAGGCCAGGGTCAACCTGGAGGGTCCCTTGTAGCCTGAACAGCCTTGCATTTCAGGTCTTCTCCTCATGACCTGGTCATGGGTGGGATCGCCCATAATGGCTCCCGGCAGAGTACCAGATCACCTTACCTGTCTCCTGAACAGTCTATATGTAGGTCAAAAAGTAGCAGTTAGAGTCAGACATGGAACAACTGAAAGATTTAAAATTGGGAATGGAGCGTGACAAGGTGTATATTGGCACTCTTGTTATTTAAATTCTATGTAGGATACATAATTTGATATGCTGGACTACATAAATCCCAAGCTGGAATCAAGATTGCTGGGTATCAACATCCACAGATATGAAGATGACACCACCCTAATGGCAGAAAGCAAAGAACTAAAGAGCCTCTTGATGAGGAGAATAGATGCAAAAATTGGCTTAAATCTCAACATTCAAAAAACTATTCACAAAAAAATACTCAATACTCAATGCATCCAGTCCCACCACTTCAAGGCATATAGATGAGGGAAAAGTGGAAACAGTAGCAGATTTTATTTTCTTGGGCTCCAAAATCACTATGGACCTTGACTGCAACCACAAAATTAAAACACACTTGCTCCTTGGAAGGAAGAAAGGTTATGAAAAACCTGGGTGGTGTATTAACAACAGAGATTCACTTTGCTACAGAGGTCTGCAGGGGCAAAACTATGATTTTTCCAGTAATCATGTATAGATGTGCTATCTGGACCATAAGAAAGGGTGAATGGCAAAAAACTGAGCTTTTGACTGTGGTGCTTCAGAAGATTTTTGAGAGTCCCTTATACAAGGAGATAAAACCAGTCAATCTGAAAGGAAATCAACTTCTGACCCCTGATGTCTCAGCTGAGGCATCTACTGAGGGCCTCCAGGTGAAAGAACGGATGCTTCCACTGCAAAAGTGCCTAACCATGGCAGCTCCAAGCAAAGAGTTTGTAGCTCCACCCCTGGAGGAAGCTCAGAAAGGCTGAAGGCTCTGTGTACCCTGGGTCCCCCGATACCTGTGTTGCATTCTCCCCAGCAGCATTGGAGGCCGAAGAAGGGGCATTCTGGGCCCTGGGGGAGGGGAATGGCTCAGGGATCCACTGGGGCCATCACTTACCAAATAGGACTGGAAAGGACAGAGCAGGCATATGTGGCAGACAGCTGGTGACTGGGGTGTGGGAACAAGAGGGAACCAGGTCTGCATGAACAACCTCACCCAAACTCCCCTGGAAGAGAAGCCCAGTGATAAGATCATCTGAGATGGGACAAAGATAATCTATTTCATTACCCCTTAGAATTCCTCTGAATGAGGAGGTGGTGGAGTTGGTGGGTCATCACAAACTCTTCCATGGCCTAGACCATCCCCCAGTCACTATCCTTGGGGCTGTTTCTCCCCAGCTTCAGTCATGTAGCTCTGGAGGAAACAGAATCATGTGTGCTGCTGGGTCAGGGCCAGTGATCATGTAAAGCCAATCAATCATAGGACCCCATGACCCTGCCAGGATGGCTGATCTGGGCCTGTACAGGTGATCTGAGGTGGGTCATTCAGAGAACACACTTGAACTCTGATATCTCTGAGCTTCTTTCCTTACTAGGTGGTGCCTTGGGGATATAAAACCCTAGGACAGGTAGCTTGGACTCCCTCACTAGGTGTAGAAGCCTTAAGGAAGAAAGTTGTCAGGCTAAGATCATCAAAGAAGAGGGAAGGGAAAGAGTGAGGGTGAGAAAGAGAGAACTGATGACTTCTGATTTCTTGGGTCCAGTCACTGAGATCTTTGTATTTGCTCTGATTCTTGTGTCCTGGATTCCCAGAATCATTTCAATGAGTCTCCCTTTCTCCTTGAAGCCAGTTGGAGTTGGGCTCCTCTCAATTTTGATTCAGACTTGGTTCTAGATCCTTCACTCCCAAACAGAGAGGCACCCATTTGTTTCAGCACCGTTACGAGCGAAATCCTTTATTCTTTACTGAGAATAGGGTGTGTAGACCACCAAATTCAGTTTATCAGCATCCTGGTCAGGAGTGTCCTAAGTGTGAGTGAGGGTGTGTTAGGAGTGGCATTACTCATTCCTGAATCACTCCAAGCGTTTACACGGCTTGTGCCAGGCCAATTCTGTCATTTCCTCGATCATAAACAGAGAAGTACTGCCTCAGGAAGACGTCACCAAGGATCCAGGTCTCTGTAGATGTACTCACTGGGTTCACTTCAAAGTTGATAAAGCAGTCGCCACTACAATCCTGGGGGAGTCAAAGACGCACATCAGTCAGCCTGAGCCCTTATCAGCGACTCCCCACAATATCCAGACCGAGCAGCGTTCTTGGTTTTATTTCCCTCTTTTGGTAAGTATCAAGTGGTTTTATGAGCTTCAGGGCATGTGAGAGTTCATCCAAAACCAAAAAGGACCCATACATGCGGCTGCCATGAGGAAGGGTGTGGTGAGTGGAGGACTGGCAGTTCAGGAAACAGTGGAAATATAAACAACAAAGTCCTACTGTAGAGAGTAAGGAACTATATTCAATATCCAGTGATAAACCACATGAAAGAGAATAAGAAAAAGAATATATATTTTTATGTGTATAACTGAGTCACATTGCTGTGCAGCAGAACTTAAGGTGACACTGAAGATCAGCCACACTTCAATACAATTTTTAGAAAAGAACAAGAGTGTCCCCTGGTTCTCCTCACTCCCTGTTTCTTTCCTCCTGACTCCTGCTCCTTGTTTTCTCTACAGAGAATGCAGGTTCTCCTCCAGCATCCCCACAATCCAAACTTTATTAAAAAACTTTATTTTGTATTGGAGTATAGCTGATTAACAATATTCTGAGTTTCAGACGGACAGTAAATGGACTCAATTTTATGTATCTATGTATCCTGGTCCCAAAAATACCCCTCCCATCCTGACTGTCATATAAATGAGTGGAGTTCCCTGTGCTAAACTGTAGCTCACTGTTGGTTATCCATCTTAAATATTGCAGTGCCCACAACACATTCTTGAAAACTCAACTCAGGAGCTCTGGGAAGACTCCTGCAGCCCACACTCATCCTCTTTGGTCACTCCAGGCTTGATTGGGTAACTTACTCTGGTTCCCCATCCCCACGGGTCAGTCTGTAGCCCTCATCACCCCTAGTAAGTCCCCAGTGCCCCAATGGAGAGCACCTTGGGATGCCATTTCCATAGAATCCAGTGCAGTGTTGCCTAGAACCAAGCAACCCTCCATATGGCTCTGTGAGTTTGTGGTTTTAGAATTCCTGAAATTCCCTCTGTTCCTCAAAGCCTTCCTTGAGCCCGTCAGCCTGCTATGTACTCCCACAGGGGGCTGACATGAAGCCTCCACCCTGTGCCGGGGTTGAGCAGTCACTGTGCACCCTTTATTCACCTTAGTATTCAACCTCCCCACAGAGGGGCTGGGTACCCCAACTCACAAAGGGGGCACCTGGCCAGAGCAAGGGGAAGAAGCAGCCAAGATCTAGGGTGACCATGTAATTTATCATCCAAAGCAGGAAAACTTTAAGAAGGGAAGGGAGACTGTTAATTTATGATGGAGCATCACTGGCATTTTCCCCAGCCATTCTCCTTGTAACATGGCCTATTTCAGGGACTGCTAGTGCTGACTTTCATGTTCATGCACCTAAGGGTTCAGATTGAACTCAAGCTCTCTGAGGACTGATGGCCTCAGTGTTCCCCTCGCCTTGTAACTCCCACCATGTCAGCATGTTGTGGCGTCTCCACATTTATTTCAGGATGATCAGTGTCCCAGACAGCCCTTTACTCTCAAGTAGTTGGTTCTGTGGGAAGCACTGGCCCAGCCACAAGGCTCAGAGCATCTGCAATGGTGTGACATGGCCTGCAGATGGCGCCCTCCTCCCAGCAGCAGCCCAGGGGTTCCTGCAAGCTCCAGTTTGAGAACCAACCCTCAGTATTGTCCCCTCACCTTCATGGTGTAGGCTTGAGCTGGCAGTGGGTAGTTGATGCCGTTGATGGTGAAGTCAATAGAGGGCAGGGTATTGACCGCAGAACATGAAACATAGTGCTATTAGAGAGAGAGGGAGAGAGGTTGGCCCTGGAGATCCTTGTTGTGTGTGGATACTGGGAGTGACCCTGGGGCATGACCTTTCACCTCGGAACCCCGTGGCTTGGCACCGAGGAACCTCAGGATCTTATCGACCAGTCTTCTTGGGCCAAGGATCGATGATGCCCCGGTGTCCACAAGGGCCTCACAGCCGCCAGAACAAGCAACAGTCTGTCCTTCCATGGAGATGCTGAGAGACAGTGGAACAAAGCGGGCATTGAGGTCACTCTGAGTCTCCCCAGAGTTGCTCCCTTCCTGTCTGTCTCCTAAACAGCCCTTTGTCTCTTTCCCTGACTCTCTTCATCTGCTCTTGACACGGCACCTCCCTTGACATCCTTGAATGCAGTACTTGAATACACCAGGATCTTTTGTACCTTGAAACAAGCTGGCCTTCCTTCCTAGAAGACTCCCCTCCCCTTTGACTAGCAAATGTCTTCTCATCTTCCAGATTCCAGCTTAATTGTCATGGATTCAGGGAAGTCTTTCCTGCGGTGTTTATCATTCTCCTGTCTTTGTCACTTGCTGTAGACCCTTCCCCACAACTAGCATGTACCAAAGTCACAATTCACTTAGTGTGTGTGTCACTTCTGTGCATCTGCCTTCTTAGATGTGAGGGCGAGTTTTATTCTCATTGCCTCCTTAAAGTGCCTGGCACACAGTGAATGCCCAATGTTTGTCTGTTCCATGAGTGAATGAAGACTGAAAATAATGAGATACATCCAGAGAGCTGTATCTGGTAGGGAACAAATAATGGGTGGAACACAGAGTGAAGATGGAGATTCGCAGGGGCAGCAGATTCTCATAATGGAGGGAGAGAGGGGCTCCTCTGGGAGAGGGTGTCTCCCATCACTACTCCTACAACCAGCTCAGACCCTGAGATTCTGGCCAGGAAATACATGATTAGCCCACGGAAACTCCAAAAGAGAGGTCAGCTTTTGTCTGAGGGTATCACACAGAATCCTATCACTTATTGTCTCTTGTCCTCAGGTCACTCCTCGATCCCACCTTTCTGATTCTCTGTTATAGCCCCTGTCCCACTCTGTGCCCAGGGATGTGGGCTGTCTTTTATATTAGTTGCTTTCACATCTTAAGACTGCAGCCAACCTCTCTTCACTGCTGGGTAGCTTCTCCATAAGGCGACCAACTTTCCACATTTGCTGAGGTTTTTCCCTGTTTGTAAACTGAGACTTATCTGTACTGAGAACTTGCTTGGTCCAAGGTAGCCATGGACAGTTGGTCATCTTATCATACTGCTGTCCAGGCTGGTGAAATCCTCCCTGATCCTGTTCACCACACTGCAGAGTCCTCTGACCATGCTCCCTGCCTCACAGGGCAGCAGGGTGCAATGCTCTCCCAGCTGCACAGACCTCTCTGGACCCTGTGAGGACCCTGGTCAGAGCCCTGGTCAGGAGGCCTGGGGATTATGAATCCATGGGCTGTTTGTGTATCTATGTGCTTGTGTGTTTGTTTGTATGTGTGTTTGTATGTGTCTCTGTGTGTGCTTCTGTGTCTCTGACTAGCTATGCATGTTTATATGTGTCTCTGTGTATGTGTATATGTGTCTGCTTGTGTGTTTCCATGTGTCTCTGTGTCTGTCTGTGTCATTGTGGGTGGTGTATATGTTTGTGTGACTATGTGTCTGAGAATCCATTTGTGAGTGTCTGCCTGTGTCCATGTACAGATGTGGAACATCCCTTGGGCTGACCCTCAGAGGGAGAGGCTTACCGGTCCATGTGGACACGCCAGTCGCCTGCTTGGATCAACGGTACCCAGTTGAGTGCTCCCTGGTAGTAGGATTTATCCACCCCACCAAACATCACCACACTGCCCTCCGGCTTGCTCCTGTAGAGAGAAGACAGTGGGGGGATCCTTGAAAGATGATAACAACAGCACTGTTTGAGAGCTTTGCTTCTCCATCCATCAAGGCCCTAATAAGGTCCTCATCGACAGATGCAGATATCGAGACTAGGAGTGATTTGAAGACCAGACTGAGGTTGGTTACTCGCTAATGAGTGGCACAGAGGAGGTTAGAAGCTGAGTCACCTGGCTGGGCTCCACCCACTATATCTTCTGAAGATGCCCTGGACCTCCTGTGACCTGAGTGCTCAGACACCCTCAGAGGACAGGGTGCTGAAGCATTTTGGCTTTCCCCTTGTCCACTTTGTCATTTTTCAGGAAAATCAAGGCCTGGGAGTGCTAAGGGTGTGGGATCAGGTCACCCAGAGTTGGCTCCACTGGCCTGTGACCTCTACTGTCCAAAGGGCCCCACACTCAGAAGGGACCCCACAACTGCTCTCCCTGTCTTGAAATGCCTAATATTTCTTGAACAAGGGTCCTGCACTTTTTGTGTGTGTCCTACAATTTCATTTTTCACTGGCTTTTGCAAATTGGGTAGCTGGTCCTGGGCTCGCAGTGAAATGCTAATGAGGAAGGAAAGCTACCCACCATCCTTCTCCTTCCTTATCAAATTCATAAGCAAATCCTAATGCCTTTTCCTTCAACTTGTTTCCTGTTGCCTCTCATTAGTCTTCCTCCTCACTCATCCCCCTAGACCAAGTTACTGATCTTGAGCCCAGGAGCAGGTTTATGTTCCAATTTATCATTATTTATAAAAGCAGGTGGTGAAGCCCTGTAGGGGCCTGGGGCCATAGTTACCTTGGGTTAGATTATCTCTTGGGATATTTCTTTATCAAGTATTCTATAAATTTCACTGAAAGCAAATTACAGCTAATTTGGAGAAATGGATTGTCCATCTCAGACTTACTTGCTCAAGTAGAAGGCAAAAACAGGCTCAGAAATGGCACCGTGATTCTTCAGGTTGTCAAAGATGGGGATGCCTCCAGTGAGAGATATGTTGGGGTAGTTCAAGCCCAAGATGCCATCAAAAGGCATTCCCTCAAACCCGGATTGCTCCACGCTTAAACCAAATGGCTGGTCAGTACTTACAAGGTCCCCAATCTGTGGGAGAGAAGAGTGATCCCACTTACAGATACATGAAGTGGGGCTAGGACTGGGCTGGGGTGCATTGCCATTAGATCCTCAGAGAAGAATTGAGGCTGGGCTGTGTCTTCGGTGGAACTCACACAGTTAGACCAAACTGGGAGGGGAATTTGGGTTCCATTTGAGAGAGGCTATGAATTTTAAAATATCTGACCCTCTGAAAGACACCACCTGAGTGAGTCAAACTGGCCTCATGGCTTCTGTAGAGGTGGGGCAACCAAGTCAGGCCAGGACCCATCGGTGCCCCCTTGTGGACAAAATGAGCCGAGAGCAAGGTAGCCTTCTCTTTGGCATCACTGTGACCTAACGACAGGAATGGACTGCATTCTCTGTAAGGTACTGTGGATTCTGCATCTGTCCAGGAAGACAGAAGCCAAAAACACAATCATGCTTGCAGGGATCTATGAAATTCCTGCCTGGGGATTCACTTTTGGGGATAAGTGTGCCTTTGTGTGAGTGTGTATGAGAAAGAGAGAGGGGGGAACTATTCAAGTACTTTGGCAGAGGCAGGCCCTAAGTTTTGTTGGACTCTCAAAGGCCCCCTAGAATGAGAACTCATTTATGAGGCCCCCTAACTTCTCAGGCCTCCAGTTTCCCAGTCTGGATACCTGAAGCCCTTAACTGCCCCGAGGGTTCCCAGATCAATTTTATCCTTTCCCCAAACACCCCAAGCAACTTCAGTCCTGAAAAGCCAGCCGAGCTCCACTGTTTACCACATGTTTGTCCTCAGCAAGGCCCTTGCTGTCTACACCTCAGTTTCCTCATGTCACATGAGCTAATCAGAGAAACTGCTGTGTGGGGTTGTCAGGACTAAACCAGTTATCACCTGAAAGTGCCTGGAACAGTCAGAGAATATAAAAGCGGGTGCCTTTTCCCCCTCTTCTTGCTCCCAGCAAAATGAACCTTGAACTATTCATGGGCAGAGAAGCTGCAAGTCCCCATCTCAAGCCACTCTCTGTGTTAGCTAATCTGTGTGCTCATGTGTCACCATGGGCACTGCCTCCCCAGGGACAGGATGCTGTGGGTAAGATGATGGCCAATAACTATGGGAGTTAGTTGAGGAAGGGTCCTGCCAGAAGGTCCTGCATCTGTTTTGCAAGCAGTGGTCACTCCATAGCCAGTCCTGACTCAGCATTTGTTACACTGTTACCCGAACGGTGTCACGAGCAACAACTCCCTTCATCCTCCCAGAACCGTATTGATGCTGAAGGTCTTATTGGTTTGCCGGTAGGTGGAAGACTCATTATGTCTGAACATAACGTGTGAGGCTGCAGACACAAGAGATAAGTGTCATCAGGTGCCAAGGGTGCAAAACAGGGTGGCAGGGCAAGGGAAAGATGGTCCGGGTAAGGGGTGTCTGTACTCACAACAGGTTGGGTACTTGCAAAAGATGGACGGCACCCACAAGTCAGATGATGCTGTGTCAAAGAGAACCTGGAATTCCTGAGGGGGTGTTCCAATGGTGATGTTACCCACATAGATCATCTACAGGGACAAACAGTGAGTGGGTTAGTGCAGAACTGGCTATCCTATATTCCCACACTCATGCCTCTCTCTGGATGTCACATATCTCTTGAGATCACTTTTTAACCACCGTGCAGCTCACTGACGTTGGTCCCAGAGGTGCCTGCATTTGAAATGTTTTTCATGTCCTACATGGTACGCAGGATATTTACTCTGTGACCAGGTGTTGAAGTGGTACCTCCTGCATTGGAAGCACAGAGGCATACCCACTGGACCTCCAGGACCACTAGACACCCAGGGAAGTCCTGGTGCCTTCATTTGAGAAGCTCTGTAGTCTCTTCCAACCCAGCCTTAACACCCCCTTCTCCAGGACGTCCTTCTTGATCAACCTCAGCCACTCCCTCTAAACTCAGACCACACCCAATCAACACCATAGAGGTGACCCTTTCATTTCGCATGTATTTACTAATATGTCTATCTCTCAGGCTGGCATGAGTATTCTTGAAGACAAACTAAGCCCTCTTTCCAATCCAAAAACAGTAACCACAGTGTTAGATACTGAAGGCTTTACACAGAATACGGGTTCAGTATCTTATTACAGCTGTGGTTCTTGGTTTTGTGGAAACTGATTTCCTCTGCCTGGGGATTCACAATTGCTTTGCCTTTGGTTTTACCATTTGATCAGTGATGGTTCACTCTTCATCTGTAACTGACTGACTCACTTATTTCAGAAGGAACAATCTCCCTCAAACTAATGACACATCTTTGACACAGAAATGGATATTTACCTGCCACCTGGTAATTGCCGGGCCCAGTCACAAAGACCAACAGTTGAGAATGAGAGTGTGTTCTCCTCTGGGTGGGTCCCTGTTTTCCAGTGTTTCTGCCTCCTGCAGGAACCCAAACCCCACATCCCACCTGGGATTTCCATATGAGCTCCGGTGCTAGGCTAGAGCACCAGGGGCATTGTGGAGCACCATCCCCCCAATACTCACATCCTGGAAGTTTCTCAGGGGGTGAGTAGCTATATTTGAGCCAGGAGAAGAAGTCTGGTACAGTCTGTAAGCATGTTCCTTCAGGAAATTGTTCAGCATATTTTTTCACTGCGGGTTTTTCTCATGATCTTCACTCTGGTTAGAGGTATACTTTACCGAGCATTTGACAAGAAAACAAGAAGAAGCTACAATTAGCTGTCAGTGTTCAGGTATAACTGTCGTTGTAATGGCCCTGTGTATTTTCTAATCATTTTTATGAGGCATATTATTATCACAATTTTATGCATATACCATGGCAAAGACATAGGTTTGATTACAGCTTCTGTTCTGCAATCTGGGATAAGCCATATAACCATGTGGAGTCTCAGTCTCCACCTCGGTAAAATGGTGGAATGTAGCAATACAAACCCTCCAAATAGAATATCTTGGGGTAAGTGAAGTGATAGATATAAGGTACCTGATAAATAGGAAGTCTCAACAATGACAGCCATTAGCATTGCTGTTGCCATCCCACTGTATCCTTCTCATAGAACCTCAAGGAAGAGGTAGAAGGGGGACTCATACTGTTTTACAAGGGTGCAATTTGAAATGCAAGAGGTTACTGAGTTGGCTGTGGTCACACTGCTTGTCAGATATAAAACTGTATATCAAACAGTGTATCATTCTCCAAGTTGAAAGAGAAGAGGGAGTTGAAAGAAGAATCCAGGAGATAGGGAATAAATAAGGGAAATTCAGAGGCTCAAGAAGGAAGGGATGAGTCAAATGAAAAATTAAAAGAAAACAACACAGAGAGAAATACACTCACAGAGACTTCCAAAGAGATGGAGAGGTAAATGATAGTGATACAGAGATGCAGACATAGACATATACACACTGAAGTAGACAGGGAACAAAGAGGACATGTTGAATAAAATGTAGAAAAGTGCTATTCCACAGGACATCTGCATAGACTGTGCACTGAACAGTTGTAAGGAGTTGCATTTTCAATAGGTCATGACTGGACCCCAAGAGTTGTGCAACCATGCAAATCTACACCAAGACCCTTGGGATCCACAGTTCCTAAAGCAAGGTACTTATCAATAAGTAAGGGTTGAACTTTAAGACTGTCAGGGAAATATTCATTCCCATCTAAACCTGATGGGTGGAAGAATAATCAGATGAAAAGAAAAATCCGAGAAAGGAAGATGATGCAGCTTACAGTCCCCATACTTACTTGACTATGCACTCTGAGAAGGCCACCAGCCAGAGAGCACAAGCCACTTCATGCTTCTTTCCTGGCTCCAAGTACTCAGGGAAGTTGGGGGTTCTTAGCATGTAGTGGTGACTGGGAGCCCCTAGTTATATATGCTCTGACATGCCCTAGTTTTCCCCTTTATGCCACTAATAGATCTGATAAAAACACAAAGCTTTCGATAAAATCTTTACCTTCCTCAGTGTCCTTGGCGAGTGGACTTTGAAGCTTCTCAGAATAGAGACAATTGGACTGTAATCTCTTCCTTGAATCTTGGCTGGAAAATCTAACTGATCTGCATGGACATCTAAGGAGACAGAGAACCTTGCCTACTTGGAGATAAAACTGCTAAGAACATCATGAAAATGGTAACTAGGGGCCATACTCAACATTCATGGTTTCATGTCATCTTCTTAGTCACTTCATGAGATATGCATTGCTGTCTTTGTTGGAGAGGAGATTGCTAGGAGGGTATGTTGTCAAATGACAGTGAAGACTTCAGGGACAGCCCAGGGACCCACAAACTGGCCTTAGGTAGTGGGTCTAATGGCAAGGATCAGGGGCACCTGTGATGTCAGTCTGCATCAAAGTTTAGGGTAGAGTAGTAGCTCAATTGCATGGGTTTCAGTATTGGAAAATATGTCATATGCATCCACAAGATATTTTATATCATTCAAAGAATGTACATGGAAGAACTGTGTGCTGGGTTCTGGGTTAAAGGTTTCAAAATCAAAGATGATCAAGACAAAAGTAGTCTTTATTTTAGGAGAGCCAGCAGTCTATTTCTCACAAACTCATGGCCCCAGGAGGCAAGAGAAATAATAGTATGACTAGGTGGCCATGCTGGACCCTGACCCCTGGGAGCAGCCTTTCCTCCACTTCAACCATGCTGGAAAGCAGGCCGGTTGGCCATGTTTTCAAGAGAATCAGAAGTTTGGATATTTATGCACAATCTACTGATTTTAATGTTAGCAACTAATTTTTTTTTCTCTTTTGAATAGGTCTTTATTTATTTATTTTTTTCATTTATTTTTATTACCTGGAGGCTAATTACTTCACAACATTGCAGTGGGTTTTGTCATATATTGACATGAATCAGCCATGGAGTCACATGTATTCCCCATCCCAATCCCCCCTCCCACCTTCCTCTTGACCCGATTCCTCTGGGTCTTCCCAGTGCACCAGGCCCGAGCACTTGTCTCATGCATCCCACCTGGGCTGGTGATCTGTTTCACTATAGATAATATACATGCTGTTCTATCGAAACATCCCACCCTCGCCTACTCCCACAGAGTCCAAAAGTCTGTTCTGTACATCTGTGTCTCTTTTTCTGTTTTGCATATAGGGTTATCGTTACCATCTTTCTAAATTCCATATATATGTGTTAGTATGCTGTAATATTCTTTATCTTTCTGGTTTACTTCACTCCATATAATGGGCTCCAATTTCATCCATCTCATTAGAACTGATCCAAATGATTTCTTTTTAATGGCTGAGTAATATTACATGGTGTATATGTACCACAGCTTCCTTATCCATTCATCTGCTGATGGGCATCTAGGTTGCTTCCATGCCCTGGCTATGATAAACAGTGCTGCGATGAACATTGGGGTGCACTTGTCTCTTTCAGATCTGATTTCCTCAGTGAGTATGCCCAGAAATGGGATTGCTGGGTCATATGGCAGTTCTAGTTCCAGTTTTTAAAGAAATCTCCACACTGTTCTCCATAGTGGCTGTACTAGTTGGCATTCCCACCAACAGTGTAAGAGGGTTCCCTTTTCCCCACACCCTCTCCAGCATTTATTGCTTGTAGCCTTTTGGATAGCAGCCATCCTCAATGGCATTAATGGCACCTCATTGTGGTTTTGATTTGCATTTCTCTGACAATGAGTGATGTTGAGCATATTTTCATGTGTTTGTTAGCCATCTGTATGTCTTCTTTGGAGAAATGTCTGTTTAGTTCTTTGGCCCATTTTTTGATTGAGTCATTTATTTTTCTGGAATTGACCTGCAGGCGTTGCTCATATATTTTTGAGATTAATCCTTTGTCTGTTGCTTCAATTGCTATTATTTTCTTCCAATCTGAGGGCTGCCTTTTCACCTTACTTATAGTTTCCTTTGTTGTGCAAAAGCTTTAAAATTTCCTTAGGTCCCATTTGTTTATTTTTGCTTTTATTTCAAATATTCTGTAGGTGGGTCATAGAGGATCCTGCTGTGAATTAGGTCAGAGAGTGTTTTGCCTATGTTCTCCTCTAGGAGTTTTATAGTTTCTGGTCTTACATTTAGATCATTAATCCATTTTGAGTTTACTTTTCTGTATGGTGTTAGAAAGTGTTCTAATCTCATTCTTTTACAAGTGGTTGACCAGTTTTCCCAGCACCACTTGTTAAAGAGGTTGTCTTTTTTTCCATTGTATATCCTTGCCTCCTTTGTCAAATATAAGGTGTCCATAGGTTCATGGATTTATCTCTGGGCTTTCTATTTTGTTCCATTGATCTATATTTCTGTCTTTGTGCCAGTACCATGTACTGTCTTGATGACTTTGGCTTTGTCATATAGTCTGAAGTCAGGCAGGTTGATTCCTCCAGTTCCATTCTTCTTTCTCAAGATTACTTTGGCTATTCGAGGTTTTTTCTATTTCCATACAAATTGAGAAATTATTTGTTCTAGTTCTGTGAAAAATACTGTTCATAGCTTGATAGGGATTGCATTGATTTATAGATTGCTATGGTTAGAATAGCCATTTTGACAACATTGATTCTTCCAATCCATGAACACGGTATGTTTCTCCATCTGTTTGTGTCCTCTTTGATTTCTTTCATCAGTGTTTTATAGTTTTCTATGTATAGGTATTTTGTTTATTTATGTAGATATGCTCCAAAGTGTTTTATTCTTTTTGCTGCAATGGTGAATGGTATTGTTTCCTTAATTTCTCTTTCTCTTTTTTCCTTGTTAGTGCATAAGAGTGCAAGGGGTTTCTCTGTGTTAATTTTATATCCTGCAACTTTACTGTATTCATTGATTAGCTCTAGTAATTTTCTGGTAGAGTCTTCAGGATTTTCTATGTAGAGGATCATGTCATCTGCAAACAGTGAGAGTTCCACTTCTTCTTTTCCTATCTGGATTCCTTTTACTTCTTTTTCTGCTCTGATTGCTGTGGCAAAAACGTCCAAAACTATGTTGAATAGTAGTAGTCAGAGTGTGCACCCTTATCTTGTTTCTGATTTCAGGGGAAATGCTTTCAAGTTTTCATCTTTGAGGGTAATGCTTGCTGTGGGTTTGTCATATATAGCTTTTATTATGTTGAGGTATGTTCCTTCTATTCCTGCTTTCTGAGAGTTTTAATCATAAATGAGTGTTGAATTTTGTCAAAGGCTTTTTCTGCATCTATTGAGATAATCATGTGGTTTTTATCTTTCAGTTTGTTAATGTGGTGTATTACATTGATTGATTTGCAGATATTAAAGAATCCTTGCATCCTGGGATATAGCCCACTTGGTCATGGTGTATGATTTTTTTAATATATTGTTGGATTCTGTTTGCTAGAATTTTGTTAAGGATTTTTGCATCTATGTTCATCAGTGATATTGGCCTGTAGTTTTCTTTTTTTGTGTGTGTGGTCTCTTTGTCTGGTTTTGGAATTAGGGTGATTGTGGCCTCATAGAATGAGTTTGGAAGTTTACCTTCTTCTGCAATTTTCTGGAAGACTTTGAGTAGGATAGGTGTTAGCTCATCTCTAAATTTCTGGTAGAATTCAGCTGTGAAGCCATCTGGTCCTGGGCTTTTGTTTGCTGGAAGATTTCTGATTACAGTTTCGATTTCCTTGCTTGTGATGGCTCTGTTAAGATCTTCTATTTCCTTCTGGTTCAGTTTTGGAAAGTTATACTTTTCTAAAAATTTGTCCATTTCTTCCAAGTTGTCCATTTTATTGACATAGAGCTGCTGGTAGTAGTCTCTTATGATCCTTTGTATTTCAGTGTTGTCTGTTGTGATCTCTCCATTTTCATTTCTAATTTTGTTAATTTGGTTCTTCTCTCTTTGTTTCATAATGAGTCTTGCTAAAGGTTTGTCAATTTTGTTTATTTTTTTTTTTAAAAAACAGCTTTTAGCTTTGTTGATTTTTGCTATGGTCTCTTTAGTTTCTTTTACATTTATTTCTGCCCTAATTGTTAAGATTTCTTTCCTTCTACTAACCCTGGGGCTCTTCATTTCTTCCTTCTCTAGTTGCTTTAAGTGTAGAGTTAGGTTATGTATTTGGCTTTTTTCTTGTTTCTTGAGATAAGCCTGTAATGCTATGAACCTTCCTCTTAGCACTGCTTTTACAGATTCCCATAGGTTTTGGGTTGTTGTGTTTTCATTTTCATTCATTTCTATGCATATTTTGATTTCTTTTTTGATTTCTTCTATGATTTGTTGGTTATTCAGAAGCATGTTATTTAGCCTCCATATGTTTGAATTTTTAACAATTTTTTTCCTGTAATTGAGATCTAATCTCACTGCACTGTGGTCAGAAAAGATGACTGAAATGATTTCAATTTTTTTGAATTTTCCAAGACCAGATTTGTGGCCCATGATGTGATCTATTCTGGAGTAGGTTCCGTGGGCACTTGAGAAAAAGGTGAAATTGATTGTTTTGGGGTGAAATATCCTATAGATATCAGTTAGGTCTAGCTGGTCCATTGTGTCATTTAAGGTTTGTGTTTCCTTGTTAATTTTCTGTTTAGTTGATCTATCCATAGTTGTGAGTGGGGTATTAAAGTCTCCCACTATTATTGTGTTACTATTAATTTCCTCTTTCATACTCGTTAGTGTTTGCCATACATATTGCGGTGCTCCTATGTTGGATGCATATATATTTATAATTGTTATATCTTCTTCTTGGATTGATCCTTTGATCATTATGTAGTGTCCTTCTTTGTCTCTTTTCACAGCCTTTATTTGAAAGTCTATTTTATCTGATATGAGTATTGCGACTCCTGCTTTCTTTTGGTCTCCATTTGCATGAAATATTTTTTTCCAGCCCTTCACTTTTAGTCTGTATGTGTCTCTTGTTTTGAGGTGGGTCTCTTGTAGACAGCATATATAGGGGTCTTGTTTTTGTATCCATTCAGCCAGGCTTTGTCGTTTGGTTGGGGCATTCAAACCATTTACATTTAATGTAATTATTGATAGGTGTGGTCCCGTTGCCATTTACTTTGTTGTTTTGGGTTCACGTTTATACAACCTTTCTGCATTTCCTGTCTAGAGAAGATCCTTTAGCATTTGTTGAAGAGCTGGTTTGATGGTGCTGAATTCTCTCAGCTTTTGCTTGTCTGTAAAACTTTTGAATTCTCCTTCATATCTGAATGAGATCCTTGCTGGGTACAGTAATCTAGGTTGTAGGTTATTCTCTTTCATTACTTGAAGTATGTCCTGCCATTCCCTTCTGGCCTGAAGGGTTTCTATTGATAGATCAGCTGTTATCCTTATGGGAATCCCTTTGTGTGTTATTTGTTGTTTCTCCCTTGCTGCTTTTAATATTTGTTCTTTTTGTGTTTGATCTTTGTTTATTTGATTAATATGTGTCTTGGGGTGTTTCGCCTTGGGTTTATCCTGTTTGGGACTCTCTGGGTTTCTTGGACTTGGGTGGCTATTTCCTTCCCCATTTTCGGGAAGTTTTCAGCTATTATCTCCTCGAGTATTTTCTCATGGCCTTTCCTTTTGTCTTCTTCTTCTGGGACTACTATGATTTAAATGTTCGGGCATTTCACATTGTCCCAGAGGTCCCTGAGGTTGTCCTCACTTCTTTTGATTCTTTTTTCTTTTTTCCTCTCCTTCATTTATTTCCACCATTTTATCTTCCACCTCACTTATCCTATCTTCTGTCTCTGTTATTCTACTGTTGGTTCCCTCCAGAGTGTTTTTTTATCTCATTTATTGCATTATTCATTTTTAATTGACTCTTTTTTATTTCTTCTAGGTCCTTGTTAAACATTTCTTGCATCTTCTCAATCTTAGGCTCCAGGCTATTTATCTGTAACTCCATTTTGTTTTTAAGATTTTGGATCATTTTTATTATCATTATTCTAAATTCTTTTTCAGGTAGATTCCCAATCTCCTCCTCTTTTGTTTGACTTGGTGGGCATTTTTCATGTTCCTTTACCTGTTGGGTATTTCTCTGCCTTTTCATCTTGCTTAGATTGCTGTCTCGGGAGTGGGCTTTCTGCATTCTGGAGGTCTGTGGTTCCTTTTTATTGTGGAGATTTCACCCAGTGGTTGGGGTTGGACGATTGGCTTGTCAAGGTTTCCTGGTTAGGGAAGCTTGCGTCTGTGTTCTGGTGCATGGAACTGGATTTCTCCTCTCTGGAGTGCAATGGAGTGCCAAGTAATGAGTTTTGAGATGGGTCTATGTGTTAGATGTGATTTTGGGCAGCCTGTATCTTGACGTTCAGGGCTATGTTCCTGCATTTTAGCAACTAATATTTTTTTCCAAAAAAAAGAAAAACACATTGGGAATGAAATCTCCACAACGATGTGCTGAATCAGCCTTCAGTTTCTGCAGGTTTTTATTTCTGGCCTAGACTTGGGAGTGCAGTGGGGACAGAGAGGAATTTAATTCAAGTTGGTTGATTTACAAAGAGACTGAATGCATACTGAACATGTTTGTTTCCTTTCTATTTATAAAGAAAGATCATTGGGGACATACAAACCAACAAATTTAACTGCTGAAGATAAGTTGATATATTTCTGATATAATTTCTCCCATAGAGTCTATACCATGAAATATTTTGTCTGCCAAAGCAAACATACGAAGAAATAATTTTGAAAAGTCTTCCCAGTCAAAGAATACAAATCACCTGTGGCAGCCAAAGTAAAGACAATCATGTTTAATTACTCATGCAGGACTCCCAGGGCCTATTCAGCATGAGATCTATCCATGCCTGTCCCTTGAATACAACAGGAGCCTCTCCTGTCACCAGGTGTATGTAGGTGGGTCACTGTGTCTTAATCCTCATTTTTGCATATTGTTTAAATTCAGTATTGCTGGTCAAATTCCAACAGGGGGAATAGGACGTCACTGACAAATGACACACGTGTATGCCCTTTGAACTATGGACTTGGAGAAGACTTTTATTTTCATTTATATTTATTAGTTGGAGGCTAATTACTTTACAATATTGTAGTGGTTTTTGCCATACATTTACATGAATCAGCCATGGGTTTACATGTATTTCACATCCTGATCCCTCTTCCCTCCTCCCTCCCCACCCCTTCGCTCTGGGTCTTCCCAGTGCACCAACCCCGAGCACTTGCCTCATGCGTTCCACATGGGCTGGTGATCTCTTTCACCCTTGATAATATGCATGTTTCAACAATGTTCTCTCAAAACATCCCACCCTCGCCTTCTCCCACAGAGTCCAAAAGTCTATTCTGTATATCTGTGTCTCTTTTTCAGTTTTTCATTTAGTGTTATCGTTACCATCTTTCTAAATTCCATATATACGTGTTACTATACTGTATTGATGTTTATCTTTCTGGCTTATTTCACTCTGTATAATGGGCTCCAGTTTCATCCATTTCATTAGAACTGATTCAAGTGAATTATTTTTAATGGCTGAGTAATATTCCATGGTGTAAATGTACCACAGCTTCCTTATCCATTCGTCTGCTGATGGGCATCTAGGTTGCTTCCATGTCCTGGCTATTATATATAGTGTTGCGATGAACATTGGGGTACACGTGTCTCTTTCAGATCTGGTTTCCTTAGTGAGTATGCCCAGAAATGGGATTGCTTGATCATATGGCAGTTCTCGTTCCAGTTTTTAAAGAAATCTCCACACTGTTCTCCATAGCGGATGTGCTAGTTTGCATTCCCACCAACATTGTAAGAGGGTTCCCTTTTCTCCACACCCTCTCCAGCATTTATTGCTTGTAACTTTTTGGATAGCAGCCCTCCTCACTGGCGTGTAATGGTATCTCATTGTGGTTTTGATTTACATTTCTCTGGTAATGAGTGATGTTGAACATTTTTTCATGTGTTTGTTAGCCATCTGTATGTTTTCTTTGTAGAAATGTCTGTTTAGTTCTTTGGCCCATTTTTTGATTGGGTCATTTATTTTTCTGGAATTGAGCTACAGGCGTTGCTCATATATTTTTGAGATTAATCCTTTGTCTGTTGCTTCGTTTGCTATTATTTTCTCCCATTCTGAAGGCTGTCTTTTCACCTTGCCTATAGTTTCCTTTGTTGTGCAAAAGCTTTTAAGTTTCATTACGTCCCATTTGTTTATTTTTGCTTTTATTTCCAATATTCTGGGAGGTGGGTCATAGAGAATCCTGCTGTGATTTATGTCAGGTAGTATTTTGCCTAGGAGTTTTATAGTTTCTGGTCTTATGTTTAGATCTTTAATCTATTTTGAGTTTACTTTTATGTATGGTGTTATAAGGTGTTCTAGTTTCATTCTTTATATGTGGTTGACCAGTTTTCCCAGCACCCCTTGTTAACGAGGTAGTCTTTTTGCTATTGTATATCTTTGCCTCCTTTGTCAAATATATGGTGTACATAGGTATGTGGATTTATCTCTGGGCTTTCTGTTTTGTTCCATTGATCTATATTTCTGTCTTTGTGCCAGTACCATACTGTCTTGATGACTGTAGCTTTGTAGTATAGTCTGAAGTCAGGCACGTTGATTCCTCCAGTTCCATTCTTCTTTCTCAAGATTGCTTTGACTATTCGAGACTTTTGTATTTCCATACAAATTATGAAATTATTTGTTCTAGTTCTGTGACAAATACCTTTGGTAGCTTGATAGGGATTGCATTGAATCTATAGATTGCTTTGGATAGTATAGTCATTTTGACAATATTGATTCTTCCAATCCATGAACACAGTACGTTTCTCCATCTATTTGTATTCTCTTTCATTTCTTTCATCAGTGTTTTATAGTTTTCCATATATAGGTCTTTCGTTTCTTTAGGTAGATTTACACCTAAGTATTTTATTCTTTTTGTTGTAATGGTGAATGGTATTGCTTCCTAAATTTCTCTTTCTCTTTTCTCATTGTTAGTGTATAGGTATACAAGGGATTTCTGTGTGTTACTTTTACATCCTGCAACATTACTGTATTCGTTGATTAGCTCTAGTAATTTTCTGATAGAGTCTTTAGGGTTTTTTATGTAGAGGATCATGTCTTCTGCAAACAGTGAGAGTTCCACTTCTTCTTTTCCTATCTGGATTCCTTTTACTTCTTTTTCTCCTCTGATTGCTGTGGCCAAAACTTCCAAAACTATGTTGAATATTACTGGTGAGAATGGGCACCCTTGTCTTGTTCCTGACTTTAAGGGAAATGCTTTCAATTTTTCACCATTGAGGATAATGTTTCCTGTGGGTTTGATATATATAGCTTTTATTATGTTGAGGTATATTCCTTCTATTCCTGCTTTCTGGACAGTTTTCATCAAAAATGGATGTTGAATTTTGTCAAAGGCTTTTTCTGCATCTATTGAGATAATCACATTATTTTTAACTTTCAGTTTGTTAATGTGGTGTATTATATTGATTGATTTGTGAATATTAAAGAATCCTTGCATCCCTGGGATAAAGCCCACTTGGTCATGATGTATGACCTTTCTAATATGTTGTTGGATTCTGTTTGCTAGAATTTTGTTAAGAATTGTTTCATCTGTGATCATCAGTGATATTGGCCTGTAGTTTTCTTTTTTTGTGGCATCTTTGGTGTTGGTATTAGGGTGATGGTGGCCTCATAGAATGAGTTTGGAATTTTGCCTTCTTTTGCAATTTTATCGAAGAGTTTGAGTAAGGTAGGTGTTAGCTCTTCTCTAAATTTTTGGTAGAATTCAGCTGTGAAGCTATCTGGTTCTGGGCTTTTGTTTCCTGGAAGATTTCTGATTAAAGTTTTGATTTCTGTGCTTATGATGGGTGTGTTAAGATTCTATTTCTTCCTGGTTCCATTTATAATGTTGTACTTTTTGAAGAATTTGTCCATTTCTTCCAAATTGTTCATTTTATTGGCATATAGCTGCTGGTAGTAATCTCTTACGATCCTTTGTATTTCAGTGTTGTCTGTTGTTATTTCTCCATTTTCATTTCTACTTTTGTTAATTTTGTTCTTCTCCCTTTGTTTCTTGATGAGTCTGGCTAACGGTTTGTCAATTTTTACCTTTTCAAAAAACAGCTTTTAGCTTTGCTGATTTTTGCTATAGTCTCTTTTGTTTCTTTTGCATTTATTTCTGCCCTAATTGTTAAGATTTCTTTCCTTCTACTAACCCTGGCATTCTTCATTTCTTCCTTCTCTAGTTGCTTGAGGTGTAGAGTTAGCTTATTTATATGACTTTTTTTCTTGTTTCTTGAGGTAAGCTTGTATTGCTTTGAACCATCCTCTTAGCACTACTTTTACAGATTCCCATAGGTTTGGGGTTGTTGTGTTTTCATTTTCATTCGTTTATATGTATATTTTTATTCCTTTTTTCGATTTTTCTATGATTTGTAGGTTATTCAGAAGCGTGTTATTTAGTCTCCTTATGTTGGATATTTTAAATTTTTTTTCCTGTAATTGAGATCTCATCTTACTGCACTGTGGTCAGAAAAGATGACTGGAATGATTTCAATTTTTTTGGATTTACCAAGGCTAGATTTATGGCCTAGGATGTGATCTATCCTGGAGAAGGTTCTGTCTGCACTTGAGAAAATGATGAAATTGATTGTTTTGGGGTTAAATGTCCTATAAGTATCAATTAGGTCTAGCTGGTCCATTGTGTCATTTAAAGTTTGTGTTTCCTTGTTTATTTTCTGTTTAGTTGATCTATCCATAGGTGTGAGTGGGTTATTAAAATCTCCCACTCCTATTGTTTTATTGTTAATTTTCCCTTTCATTCTTGCTGGCATTTGCCTTACATATTGTGATGTTCCTATGTTGGATGCATATATATTTATAGTTGTTATATCTTCTTCTTTGATTGACCCTTTGATCATTATCAAGTGTTCTTCTGTGTCTCTTTTCACATCCTTTATTTTAAATTTGATTTTATCTGATACGAGTATTGTGACTCCTGCTTTCTTTTGGTTTCCATTTGCATGAAATATTTTTTTCCAGCCCTTCACTTTCAATCTGTATGTGTCCCTTGTTTTGAGGTGGGTCTCTTGTAGACAGCATATATAGGGGCCTTGTTTTGTATCCATTCAGCCAGTCTTTGTCTTTTGTTTGGGGCATTCAACCAATTACATTTAAGGTAATTATTGATAAGAATGGTCCCATTGCCATTTGCTTGGTTGTTTTGGGTTCGTGTTCATACAACCTCTGTGTTTCCTGTCTAGAGGAGATCCTTTAGCATTTGTTGAAGAGCTGGTTTGGTGGTGCTGAATTCTCTCAGGTTTTCCTTGTTTGTAAAGCTCTTGAATTCTCCTTCATATCCAAATGAGATCCTTGCTGGGTACAATAATCTGCATTGTAGGTTATTCTCTTTCATTACTTTAAGTATGTCCTGCCATTCCCTTCTGGTCTGGAGAGTTTCTATTGAAAGATCAGCTGTTATCCTTATGGGAATCCCTTTGTGTGTTATTTGTTGTTTCTCCCTTGTTGCTTTTAATATTTGATCTTTGTGTTTGATCTTTATTAATTTGATTAATATATGTCTCAGGGTGTTTCACCTTGGGTTTATCCTGTTTGGGACTCTGTGAGTTTTCTGGACTTGTGTCACTATTTCATTCCCCATTTAGGGGAATTTTTCACTAATTATCCCCTCGAGTATTTTCTCATAGCCTTTCTTTTTGTCTTCTTCTGGGACTCCTATGATTCGAATGTTGGGGCGTTTCTCATTGCCCCAGAGGCCCGTGAGGATGTCCTCATTTTTTAAAATTCTTTTTTCCTGTCTGCTTCATTTATTTCCACCATTTTATCTTCTACCTCACTTATCCTATCTTCTGCCTCTGTTATTATACTGTTGGTTCCCTCCAGAGTGTTTTCGATCTCATTCATTGCATTATTCAGGCGAAGCCAATGGCACTTCACTCCAGTACTCTTGCCTGGAAAATCTCATGGATGGAAGAGCCTGGTAGGATGCAGTCCCTGGAGTCACTACGAGTAGGACATGAGTGAACAACTTCACTTTTACTTTTGACTTTCACTTTTCACTTTCACTCATTGGATAAGAAAATAGCAACCCACTCCAGTGTTCTTGCCTTGAGAAACCCAGGGACAGGGGAGTGTGGTGGGCTTCCATCTATGGGATCACACTGGGTTGGACATGATTGATGTGACATAGAAGCAGCAGCAGCACTGCATTATTCATTTTTAATTGACTCTTTTTTATTTTTTCTAGGTCCTTGTTAAACATTTTTTGTGTCTTCTCAACCCTTTTCTCAATGCTATTTATCTGTAACTCTATTTTGTTTTCAAGATTTTGGATCATTTTTATTATCATTATTCTAAATTCTTTTCCAGGTAGGTTCCTCTTCTCCTCCTGTTTTGTTTGGCTTGGTGGGCATTTTTCATGTTCCTTTACCTGCTGGATAGTTCTCTGCCTTTTCTTCTTATTTAGAAAGCTGTGTTTGGGTTGCTTTTCTGTATTCTGGTAGTCTTTGGTTCCTTTTTATTGTGGAAGTTTCTCCCAGTGGGTGGGGCTGGACGTTTGGCTTGTCGAGGTTTTCCAGTTAGGAAAGCTTGCGTTGGTGTTCTAGTGAGTGGACCTGGATTTCTTCTCTCTGGAGTGCAATGGAGTGTCCAGTAGTGAGTTTTGAGATGGGTCTATGGGTTTGGTGTCACTTTGGGCAGCCTGTATATTGACGGTCAGGGCTATGTTCCTGCATTGCTGAAGAATTTGCATGGTATGTCTTGCTCTGGAACTTACTGGCTCTTGGGTGGTGGTGGTTTCAGTGTAGGGATGGAGGCTTTTGGATGATCTCTTATTAGTTAATGTTCCCTGTAGTCAGGAATTCTCTGGTGTTCTAGGTTTTGGGCTTAAGCCTCTCGCCTCTGGATTTCAGTCTTATTCTTCCAGTAGCCTCAAGACTTCTCCATCCATACAGCATTGATAATAAAACTTCTAGGTTAGTGGTGAAAGGGTTCTCCACAGTGAGGGACACCCAGAGAGGTTCACGGGGTTACATGAAGAAAAGGAGAGGGAGCAAGGAGATAGAGGTGAGCAGGAGAATAAAGGGGGATTCAAGAGAAGAGAGACAGATCTAGGCAGTACTCTGTTCCCTAAGTGTTCTTCACATCCCAGAACACCCACGGAGATTCACAGTATTGGGTTGAGAAGAGAAAGGGGAGGGAGGAAATAGAGGTGATCTGGGGGAGAAAAAGGAGAGTTAAAACGGGGAGAGAGAGATCAAACCAGTAATCAGACTCCTGAGTAAAAATGGGTATTGAAGTTTGGGTTCTCAAATGTCTAAAATTGATATCAAGTACTGAAAAACAAAGATTGAAAATCTAGAATAGAGGTTAGACTATAAAAATACAATATTAAAAAAAAACCAAAAAAATTTAATAAATATATATGAAGTTTGCTTTAAAAATAGGGTCCTTTTTATTTTTTTATTTATTTATTTTTTTGGCCAGGTTATAGTGGGTTATAAAAATGAAAATTGAGGAGTAATAGAGGACTTTTAAAAAAAGAATGAATTTTTAATTAAAAACAATAATAATAATAATAGTTAAAAATGTATCTAGGAATTTCTCTGGAGTTGTTACACGTTTGTGGGTTCAGTTTAGTTTCAGATAGCTCCTTTTCCCAGCTTACACTTCTCAATATCTATAGGCCTCTTCCAGTGTAGTCGGTGTTAACTACAGGGAGTTTAATCCATTGCACCTGTCACTTCTGAGGCAGTTCCCTTTGTTTATTTGGCTTCTCTTTGCAGGTCTCTTCAGTGTCTAATTTCCACCCTGACACAAGTGGGCAGAGGTGGTCTCTTGTTTAGGTTTGCTTGTTCAGTCATGCTGTTGGGAGGGAGGGGCTCTGCAGACAAATATCACTGGCGTGTGTAGGGAGTACTCACAGTGTTCCGGCCACACTGGGTTTGCCCCTGCTCATGGCGTGTATGCTTTCCCCGTCTACACTGCCCAGGCTCCAGTCTGCTCTTCAGGGAGCGGGCCCTGAGTTGCATGCACTTCTCATGCCTAAACCTCTCAGGTTCAGGTTCTTGGGTGATCCACAAAGGCCCAGACTCGATTGCGCCTGCATTTTGCACCTTCCCCGTCAGAGCAGCTCAGATAACCAGGACCTTGAAGAGCTTACTCTACCCGGGTGCAGCGTGCCTTATTCCCTCTGTGGTCCCAGCCTCACTTTTCGGGCATGCTGGTAAGGTGCGTCTTGTGTCTCTTCTGGGGAGCTGATTTCTGGCTGCGCCCCTCCCAACAGATGTCAACCATCCAGAATCTCAGGACGTTTGGTTAAAGCCTGGAAGACTGTTTGCGGTTTGGTAGAGGATGCCGTCTCTGGGGCCCATTGCCCCTTTCCCTTCCCTCCTGCTTCCTGCCTCTGGTGGGGGCTAGGCCAGTCTGCAGCCTGCTAGCTCTTCTCTGGTGTTCGCTCAGTCTTTTGTTGTAGGAACACGTGATTAGTGCCTAAGTTTAGGGCTTTTCCCAGGTTAATTCTCTCTCTCTCTCTTGCTATCCCACAGTTTAAGTTGCTATCTCTTGTTAGCTCCCTCAGGTTGCCCTCAGGGCTTTCAGGCCCATTCCTTACCGTAAGCAATGCTGTCACCCGCTCCTCTCCGTCCAGCCCCCACTTGCCGGTGGCAGATGTGAGCGTCTGGGGTACTTTTCTGCTGGGTATTATTTTTAGGCATGTCATCTGTGGGCTTTATTTATTTTTCCTCCCAGTTAGGTTGCTTTCTGACATTAAAAAACTTACCCCAGACCCACCAGTGAGAGAGTTTTCTGGTGCTTGGAAACTTTCTTTATTAAGTCTCCCTTCCTGGGAGGGATCGCCATTCCCTACTCTATTGTTTCTCTTTTTATATTTTATATTTTGTCCTACCTCCTTTCGAAGACAATGGGCTGCTTTTCTGGCTGTCTGATGTCCTCTGCGAGTGATCAGAAGTTGTTTTGTAGAGTTTGCTTAGCATTCAAATGAGCTTTCAATGAATTTGTGGGGGAGAAAGTGGTCTCCCCATCCTATTCCTGGGCCATCTTAGCTCCTCCTTCTGGAGAAGACACTTGAGAGTCCCTTGGACTGCAAGAAACCAGTCCATCCTAAAGGAAATCAGTCCAGCATATTCACTGGAAGGACCGATGCTGAAGTTGAAGCTCCAATTATTTGCCCACCTGTTGGGAAGAACTGACTCATTGGAAAAGACCCTGATGTAAGCAAAGACTGAAGGCAGGAAGAGAAGGGGAAGACAGCGGATGAGATGGTTGGATGGCATCACCAACTCGATGGACATGAGCTTGAGCAAGCTCCAGGGGTTGGTGATGGACAGGGAAGCCTGACATGCTGCAGTCCATTGCGTTGCAAAGAAACTAATACGACTGAAGGACTGAACTGAACTGAACAAATTGAGAACAAACACTAATAAATCTAATTGCAACAAGTTGGTGACTAGATGCCAATAAAAACAGGTTACTTAAGTGGCTTTAAAATTCAGGCTTCTGACTACATTCAGAGTGGAATATCTTCTGACAAACAAAAATACTGCGCATCAAAAACAACCAAAGAAAACCAAAAGAAAAAAAGGAAAGAAATCTGAAACTGTATTCAACAACTTCAGTACAGTTCAGTCACTCAGTCGTGTCCAAATCTTTGTGAGCCCATGAACCCCAGCTCACCAGGACTCCCTGTCCATCACCAACTCATGGAGTCCACACAAACTCGTGTCCATTGAGTCGATCATGCCATCCAACTATCTCATCCTCTATCATCCCCTTCCCTACTGCCCTCAATCTTTCTGAACATCAGGGTATTTTCAAATGAGTCAGCTCGTTGCATGAGGTGGCCAAAGTTTTGTAGTTTCATCTTCAGCATCAGTCCTTCCAGTGAATATTCAGGACTGATTTCCTTTAGGATGGGCTGTTTGGATCTCCTTGCAGTCCAAGGGACGTTCAAGAGTCTTCTCCAACACCACGGTTCAAAAGCATCAATTCTTCAGGTCTTAGCTTTCTTTATGGTCCAACTCTACATCCATTCATGACCACTAGAAAAACCATAGCCTTGACTAGATGGACCTTTGGTGACATAGTAATTTCTCTGCTTTTCAATATGCTGACTAGTTTGTGCACAACTTTCCTTCCAAGGTGTAAGCGTCTTTTAATTTCATGGCTGCAATCACCATCTGCAGTCATATTGGAGCCCATAAAAATAAAGTCAACCACTGTCTCCACTGTTTCCCCATCTATTTGCCATGAAGTGATGGAATCAGATGCCATGATCTTAGTTTTCTACATATTGAGCTTTAAGACTACATTTTCACCCTCCTCTTTCACCTTCATCAAGAGGTTCTTTAGTTCTTCCTCACTTTCTGCCATAAGGGTTGTGTCATCTGCATATCTGAGGTTATTCATATTTCTCTTGGCAATCTTGATTCCAGCCTGTGCTTTATCCAGCCCAGAATTTTCGTGATGTACTCTGCATATAAGTTAAATTAACAGGGTGACAATATACAGCCTTGATGTACTCCTTTCTTATTTGGAAGCAGTCTGTTGTACCATGTCCAATTCTAACTGTTGCTTCCTGACCTGCATACAGGTTTCTCAAGAGGCAAGTCAGATGGTCTGGTATTTCCATCTCTTTCAGAATTTTCCACATTTTATTGTGATCCACACAGTCAAAGGCTTTGGCATAGTCAGTAAAGCAGAAGTATGTGTTTTTCTGGAATTCTCTTGCTTTTTTTGATGATCCATTGTATGTTGACAATATGATCTCTGGTTCTTCTGCCTTTTCTAAAACCAACTTGAACATCTGGAAGTTCATGGTTCACGTATTGCTGAAGCCTGTCTTGGAGAATTTTAAGCAATACTTTACTAGCGTGTGATATGAGAGCAATTGTGTGGTAGTTTGAGCATTCTGTGGGATTGTCTTGCTTTGTGATTGGAATGAAAACTGACTTTTCCCAGTCCTGTGGCCACTGCTGAGTTTTCTAAAATTTCTGTCATATTGAGTGCAACACTATAACAGCATAATCTTTCATGATTTGAAATAGATCACCTGGAATTCCATCACCTCCACTAGCTTTGTTCATAGTGATGCTTCCTAAGGCACATTTGACTTCACATTTCAGGAAGTCTGGCTCTAGGTGAGTAATCGCACCATCGTGATTACCTGGGTCATGAAGATCATTTTTGTACAGTTCTTCTGTGCATTCTTGCCACCTCTTGTTAATATCTTTTGCTTCTGTTAGGGTCATATCATTTCTGTCCTTTATTGAGCTCATCTTTGCATGAAATATTCTCTTGGTATCTCTAGTTTTCTTGAATAGATCTCTAGTCTTTCACATTCTATTGCTTTCCTCGATTGCTTTGCAGTGATCGCTAAGGAAGGCTATCTTATCTCTCCTTGCTATTCTTTCGAACTCTGCATTCAAATGGGTATATTTTTCCTTTTCTCCTTTGCTTATTGCTTCCCTTCTATTCACAGCTATCTGTAAGGCCTCCTCAGACAGCCATTTTGATTTTTGCATTTCTTGGGGATGATCTTGATTTCTGTCTCATGTAACATGTCATGAACCTCTGTCCATAGTTCATCAGGCAGTCTGTCTATTATATCTAGTCCCTTAAATCTATTCCTCACTTCCACTGTATAGTCATAAGGGATTTGATTTAGGTCATATCTGAATGGTCTATTGGTTTTTACCACTTTCTTCAATTTTAGTCTGAATTTGGCAATAAGGGGTTCATGATCCAAGCCACAGCTCCCGGTCTTGTCTTTGCTGACTCTATAGAGCTTCTCCATCTTTGGCTGCAAAGAATATAATCAATCTGATTTCAGTGTCGACCATCTGGTGATGTCCATGTGTAGAGTCTTATCTTGTGTTGCTGCTCGAGGGTGTTTGCTATGACCAGTGTGTTCTCTTGGCAGAACTTTATTAGCCTTTGCCCTGCCTTTCTGTAATCCAAGGCCAAATATGCGTGTTACTCCAGGTGTTTTTGATGTCCTACTTTTGCATTCCAGCCCCCTATAAGGAAAAGAACATCTTTTGGGGGTATTCATACTAGAAGGTCTCGTAGGTCTTCAAAGAACTGTTCAACTTCAGCATCTTCAGCGTTTCTGGTCAGAGCATAGACTTGCAATACTGTGATATTGAATGGTTTGCCTTGGAAAAAAACAGAGATCATTCTATCATTGTTGAGATTGCATCCAAGTACTGCATTTCGGACACTTTTGTTGACTATGATGGCTACTCCACTTCTTCTAAGGGATTCCTGCCCACAGTAGTAGATATAGTGGTCATCTGAGTTAAATTCACCCATTCCAGTCCATCTTAGTTCACTGATTCCTAGAATGTTGATGTTCACTCTTGACATCTCCTGTTTGACCGATTCCAATTTGCCTTGATTTATGGACCTAACAATCCAGGTTCCTATGCAATATTGCTCTCTACAGCATCGAATCTTCCTTCTATCACCAGTCCCATCCACAACTGGGTGTTGTCTTTGCTTTGGCTCCATCCCTTCATTCTTTTTGGAGTTATGTCTCCACTGATTTCCAGCAGCATATTGGGCACATACCAGCCTGGGGAGTTCATCTTTAACTGTCCTTTCTTTTTCCCTTATCATAGTGCTCTTGGGATTCTCAAGGCAAGAATACTGAAGAGGTTTGCCATTCCCTTCTCCAGTGAACCATATTCTGTCAGACCTCTCCACCATGACCCGTCTCTCTTGGTTCGCCCCACACAACATGGCTTAGTTTCATTGAGTTTGACAAGGCTGTGGTCCATGTGACAGATTGGCTAGTTGTCTGTGATTGTGGTTTCAGTCTGTCAGCCCTCTGATGCCCTCTCCCAGTGCCTACCATCTTACTTGGGTTTCTCTTACCTTGGATGGGGAGTCTGTCCTCACAGCTGCTCCAGCAAAGCACAGCTGCTGCTCCTTACATTGGACAGTAGGGTAGCTCTTCTCTGCTGCTGCCCCTGACCTTGGATGTGGGGAAGTTCCTCTCCAATGCTCTGCTGCACTGCCCTTGCACCCGCCACACTTCTGCACCACCATCGCAGCTGTGGCTCACAATAATTCAACAACTTATTCTTCCTGATATTGTTTTTGTTATTGTGACAGATTCATATGTATGTTACTCGCTAATATCAAGACAATAATTGAAACTAATGTTCTGATGTAAGCCTTTCAGTGGATAGAAAAAGAGGTTTACACATAACATAAAGAAGTTTAATTAAAACCCTGGGTCTTAAATCTTGAACTGAAAGCATAAGTTTGTGCCAACTAATTATATTCCATTTTATTTTATTTTCTAAGGAAAATATATACTTCCTCCTGTGAACACTGTAAAGCCTAGAGGCAAGGCAACTTGATAACAGTGAGTGTTCTGAGGTCTAACTTGTAGCTTCTAAAGACATTTCCCATCAGACGATCTTCAAGAGATGGCTGATTTCAGGACTGGGTCAAGAAATGCACAAAATAATCTTGGGAATCTTGAATGACAGGAACCTGAGGGACTTCAAAGACCAGTGGGGCCTGGACAGAAAGTTTAGCAATCCAAATGAAAAGCCCAACCATCTACAAGTTTGTTGGGCAGAATGATGTTTCTGCTTCTCAATCAACTGTTTATGTTTGTCATAGCTTTCCGGCCAGAAACAAACTTCTGATTTCATGGCTGCAGTCAACACCCACAGTGGTTTTAGAGGATAAGATGAAGAAATCTGTCACTGCTTCCACCTTTTCTCCTTCTATTTGTCTTGAAGGATGGAGCTGGATCCCATGATCAGAGTGTTTTAATATTAATTTTAAGCTGGTTGAATGTGTCCAAATGTTAAAAGGCAACATCTAATTTGTCACTGTGATAAACTGCTGGGTACCAACTCAGCATTCTGAGCACTGAGAAAGGAAATAATCATCAATATGTATGCTATTTTTGTTTCTATTAAGCATATGTTATGTAACTCAAAACAGTTCTACTGTCCCTTCTGGGTGTGATGTGAGAGTGACGGAGATCAGCTATAATACAGATGAAGCCTCACTCACTGACCTTCAGCTCATGTCCTGCTGTGGAGGTCTGGTTCTTTGTGGAACAAAGACTGGTGCTGGTCCTGGCCCACTGTGCTGGTATTGTGGACTCCTGCTCTAAACTCAATAGTGGGACATTCTATAAGACAAACCGCCCTGCTTCCTCCCAGTTTCTGAACAAGTAAATGGCATTAAAATTGGAAGAGGAGCAGTTATTTTGTCTTAAAGGAGAACAACCAAGTGCAACAAGTGAGTACAATCTTTCAATAAACTTTGAAAAGACAACTGCTTTGTGAGAATCAGGGAAATTTGCATATGGACTGGATATAAGATGTTCACTTCATTGGGATCAAAAGAGCAATTTTTTCACATCCTATGATTTTATCACAAATGCTCATTATGCATATTTTGTGAAATATTCATCTGGTCCCTAAAATACTTCAGAAAAATTAATATGGAGTAAAATAATCAAATCAGGGTCTGTGTTGATTTAAAAACAGATCTGCATAGCTGCTATGGATTGAATTGTGCCCATTCTTGACTCCCAATGTGATGGACTTAAGAAATAGGGTCTTTGGGAAGTACGCAGGTTGACATTGGGTTTTGATAGTGGTTCCTATGATGGGACTAGCCTCTCCCTCTTTTTCTTTCTTATTCTCACTCTTCCTTCTTCCCTTTCCCCACCCCATGTGTGAACATAGCAAGTAGAGAAAGCCCTGATGCATGTCAAGAATGTCTTTACTGGGAAGTCCACCACCTTGATGTTGCATAGTCTCCAGTCTATGACAACCTATGGGACTAAGAGTTCAGTTTTGTAGTTATAGATGTCAAATGATGAAATATATTGTTCATGACACTCTTCTTTCTTATACTTGTGATGTGTGAAATCGTTTAGTAGTAAGAAGTTTCTAGAAAGTCCATTTTGAAATTTCTGTCTTAATGATACACGGAGGAGCCCAAGATAGCAAATTGAGGTAGATTCCCAATGAATGAGTGATTGGAGGACCTCATGCTCCTTACTCCAACACATCACTTGTCATCTGAAAACTGTCTCCCAAACCTAAGAAATTACCGGCCCTCCCCTCGGCCCATCCCCACCATCTGCATCACCATTGCTCTGTTAAGCTGAGTCATCTACCTGGAGATGTTGTTTCAGGACAGGATCTGGAAGCAGAAGGAACACAGACATTTTAAGAAAGAAGGAACTGGGCAGAGCCCTTCTTGGTTTTCCCTTCCTTAGTGGCATCGTCGGGTGAGTTATTGGGCCTGGGTAAGCAGTGAGCCACAAGTGGGACTCCATATATATCTGCAAGTGAAGGGAGGAGGAAATCAGAAGCCAGTAACCAGGAGGTGGACAGCTTGCACAGGACCCGGGAGGAAAGGAAGAAGCACTTGGAAAAGAATAGTGCCTAACAGAGGGCCAGGCCCAACTGAGACTTCTGGTTAAACTTGGAGATCACTTCCTTCCTGCTGGAATTCTTATCCGAGTAGTGGAGGGGATAGAGCTGTACTCACTGCCAAGGAGTCACAGGGAGATGGACAGCCTCCCCCAGAAGCCTGTTGATTCCACTCTAAAGGTGAATTTCCTTCCAAGCCAAAGAGCAAATGGCAGGTCATCCAAAAGATGACCTACTTGAAATAGTATTTAAAATTTAAAAAAAAATTATCTAAGAGCCTTGGCATAGCTTGTTCCCAGCATTATTTAGGAGAGATAATTCATCAGACTAATTTGGGTTTCCACTGAAGAATCTACAAGCTTCCCCATTGGGAACTTCTGACTTATAACGACCTGATCTCATCTCTCAGGACCCAAGTGATGGTAAGTTCCAGTGGGCAAGGCCTATAGGGTCCTCGGTGTCGCAGCAGTTGTGTGCCAAGTGGTCGACCACTCCCAGGACTGAGCCCAGGATTCAGGAACATCACCAGACAGTTACAGCCCCTGCCCCACCAGAGGCAGCCTCAGCATTCTCAGCAACAAGCAACTCTGAGCCAGTTGTCCACTGATTGGCATTGAGCTTCAGTCTGGAACAAGTGTTTTGGAGGAAGTCCAGTCTACCTCATCCAGGAAATGAAAGAACTGAACCCAGCGGTATATGACTTAGCTTAAGGCGACAGGTAAGTTAGTGAAGACGTGGGACCCAGGAACTCTGCTTCCCAGGCTAGGAGACTTCCAGGAAGGGCAAGATGAGACATAGCTCAATTGCTTCCACTGCTGGGGAGCTCTCAGATGTTTTCAAGCCCCAGAGTGGAAGTTCCTTTCCCATCGCCCCTCAAGCCTGGCTCCAATTTTATCAGCAGACCTACCTCCATGTAGCAGCAGGAAAGAAATATTCAGAGCTGTTTCTTCTGTGTTCAAGGCACAGTGGGGAAGCCCCAGATGTTGTGACCCCACGAGGCAGTCATGCAGGTGGTGACTGACTCTCCCAACTCAGAATCCAAAGAGCTCCCGCTCCTTGTTCACCCAAGACAGACCCTTGGCTGCCTGGCTAACATGGACCTGCATTCACAGTGAGAAACTTTCTCTTCTCAGCCTCCTGGCAACTTAGAGAAGTGTCTTATGTTTCCTCAGGGAACACATGTCTGAGCGAAGTTGGGGTCTGAGACTAGCCATGATAAATGGGATGTGTTCCCTCTCTGGTGCTCCAGGAGACCTTGGAGCATCAAAGGACTTTAGTTGGTTAGAATTACATGTATATTTTCCAGGGACTTTGCTTTATGAACCTGGTTGGAGAAAAAGGACAGAAACACAGGACAAGGCTGGACATATCTGGGTCCCAGCTGATTGTGAGTTGTTTCAGCCAGCAGGCTTCAGAATCAGGGGCTGATGTTATTCACAAGCCACCTTTGAAGAAGGAATAGAGGAAAAGGTTTTTGGGCTGAGAGCAGTGTGGTCAAAGGGCCATGGAAATCATGCAGGGCAAGATGAAACAGAGTGATTACTTGTTTCTTTGCTCTATCAGTTCCTTGGAGTTTCTACACCTGAGACGAAGTACATGAAGACAGTCAAGGCATTGGTAGTGCCCCTGGCACCTGAGGCTCCTGGTGATAACCAGTGTGTGTACACGTCCCTGAGTCTAGAGCTGATTCAGCCTTCTGATAGCCCCAGGTTCTTCCTTCTTGGGAAGGTTGATATGGCTCATTGCTGCTAACTCACAACTGAAATATGGGATGAGGCCATGGAGATTGATCTGCAGGCCACATTCCAAGCATGGAAGGATGGTTGGCAGTGGAAGGGTAGCCATTTATTAAGCTTGGTTACCTTGGTTCTTAGCAGTGGCTACTTCCCACATCTAGAATGCTTTTCTCCCAGCTTTTTGCATGGCTGGGTCCTTCTCAACATTTAGCATCATCTCAAATGAGTCTCTCTCAGGTTTGCTTTCCCTGGCCACTCCACTCTCACAAGCACAGGCTCTGATCCAAAAGGTGCCTAGACACTTCCCTCGGCCAAAACAATAATTACACCTTACCACAGTGGCAAGGTGGGAGAGGGATCAATTGAGAGTTTGAGATTAATATATGTATACTACTATATTTCATAGATAATGAACAAAGACCTAACATATAGCACAGGAATTCTGCTCAGTAGTCTGTAACATCCTGTATGGGAAATGAATCTAAGCAAGAATGGATACATGTGTATGTATCAGGATATTAATTTCTCATACAACTAATATTAATACAATACCTTAAATCCACTTGTCTCCTCTATAAATTAAAAGCTGAATTTAGAAATAAAAGGTTACCTGTAGAGACCATGGGTTTCTTTAGAGATGCAGGATTCCAGATATGATGCTGGATATGGCAGAGTGGGTGCAGAAATCGAGACAAGATCTGAGGTTGCAGTTTCCTGAGCTTTGGTGTCTGTTGCTTCTAGTGTCACCTTTAATTTGTCTTCGCAGTATCTAATGCAAGGTCTTGGATACCCCAGCTGGGTGTAGTTGCAGGATGAGAGGGAGATGCTAGTAGGAGAGTGAAATCCCAGCACCCTAGGCGTGGGTTGGGACACGTTTGAGGCACTTCTGCACCAAGTTCCATGTAAAAACAGACTGTAGCTTCCCTCGCCATGACTTGAATGACATCAGAACCAGACTGGTTTCTGAGTCATCTAGTTGGAGATGTTGATTAAGGACAGGGTCTGGAAGCAAAAAGGATGGAGACATTTTTAGAAACAATGAACTAGACAGGCCCCTCCTTGTTTTCCCTTCCTTAGTGCCAGCTTAAGGTGAGGGATGGGGCCTGGGTAGGGAGAGAGCCACAAGTGGGGCTGCATAGATATCTGCAAGAGAAGGGAGGAGGAATTCAGAACCCAGTAACCAGGAGGTGGGCAGCTTGCACAGGACCCAGGAGGAAAGGAAGAAGCACTGGGAAAAGAATAGTGCCTACCAGAGGGCCAGACCTACCTGAGTCTTCTGGTTAAACTTGGAGGTCACATCCTTCCTGCTGGAACTTTGACTCCAGATTTGGAGGGGATAGAGCTGTCCTCATTGCGAATGAGTCACGGGGAGAGAGAGCCTCCACCAGAGACCCTTTGATTCCACTCTAACTGTGGGTATCCTCACAAGCCAGAGAGCAAATGGCCGGTCATCCAAAATATAAACTACTTTAAATAGTATTTAAAATACCACAAAATTTGTCTAAGAGTCCTTGCATATCTTGTTCCCAGTGTTTTATGTGAGAGAGAGTTCATCAGACTAATTTGGTTTTCTGCTGAAAAATCGACAAGCTTCCCCTTTGGTAACTTCTGATTTATAACGGCCTGATCTCATCTCTCAGAACCCAAGTGATGGTAAGTTCCAGTGGGCAAGGCCTCTAATGTCCTCGGTGTTACAGCAGCTGTGTGCCAAGTGGTCTATCACTCCCAGTCCTGAGCTCAGGATCAAGGAACATCACCAGACAGTTACAGCCCCAGGCCCACCAGAGGCAGCCTCAGCATCCTCAGTAACACACACCTCTGAGCCATTTGTCCACTGATTGGCACTGAGCTTCAGTCTGGAACAAGTGTTCTGGAGGAAGTCCAGTCTCCCTCATCAAAGAGATGGGAAACCGAACCCTGGGTTGGATGACACAACTAAAGGCGCCAGAAAAGTTAGTGAAGACATGGAACCCAGGAACTCTGTTTCCCAGGCTAGGAGACTTCCAGGAAGGACAAGATGAAACATAGCTCAATTGCCTCCACTGCTGGGGAGCTCTCAGGTGTTTCCAAGCACCAGAGTGGAAGTTTCTTTCCCGTCGCCCCTCACGCCTGGCACCGATTCTTTCAGCAGACCTACCTCCATGTAGCAGCAGGCAAGCAATATTCAGGGCTGTTTCTTCTGGGTTCAAGGCCCAGTGGGGAAACTCCAGATGTTGTGACCCCAGGAGGCAGTCATGCAGGTGGTGCCTGACTCAATCCCAACTCAGAATCCAAAGAGCTCCCACTCCTCATTCACCCAATACATACCCTTGGCTGCCTGGCTAACATGGACCTGCATTCGCAGCGAGAAACTTTCTCTTCTCAGCCTCCTGGCAACTTAGAGAAGTGTCTTATGTTTCCTCAGGGAACCCCTGGCTTTGCAAAGGTGGGGTTTGAGACTAGCCATGATGAAGGGGATGTGTTCCCTCTCTGATGCTGCAAGAAACCTTGGAGCATCAAAGGCCTTCAGTTGGTGAGAATCACATGTATGTTTTTCAGGGACTTTGCTTTATGAACCTGGTTGGAGAAAAAGGACAGAAACACAGGACCAGGCTGGACATATCTGGGTCCCAGCTGATTGTGAGTTGTTTCAGCCAGCAGGCTTCAGAATCAGGGGCTGATGTTATTCACAAGCCACCTTTGAAGAAGGAATAGAGGAAAAGGTTTTTGGGCAGAGAGCAGTGTGGTCAAAGGGTCATGGGAATCACACAAGGCAAGATGGAACAAGAGTGATTACTTTTTCTTTGCTCTATCAGTTCCTTGGAGTTTCTACGCCTGAGAACAAGTACATGAAGATAGTCAAGGCATTGGTTGTGCCCCTGGCACCTGAGGCTCCTGGTGATAACCAGTGTGTGTACACGTCCCAGAGTCCATAGCTGATTCAGCCTTCTGATAGCCCCAGGTTCTTCCTTCTTGGGAAGGTTGATATGGCTCATTGCTGCTAACTCACAACTGAAATATGGGATGAGGCCATGGTGATTGAGCTGCAGGCCTCGTTCCAAGCATGGAAGGATGGTTGGCAGTGGAAGGGTAGCCATTTATTAAGCTTGGTAACCTTGGTTCTTAGCAGTGGCTACTTCCCACATCTAGAATGCTTTTCTCCCAGCTTTTTGCATGGCTGGATCCTTCTCAACATTTAGCATCATCTCAAATGAGTCTCTCTCAGGCTTGCTTTCCCTGGCCACTGCGCTCTCACAAGCACAGACTCTGATCCAGAAAGTGCCTAGACACTTCCCTCAGTCAAAGCAATAATTACACCTTACCACAGTGGCAAGGTGGGAGAGGGATCAGTTGAAAGTTTGAGATTAATATATGTATATTACTATATTTAATAGATAATGAGCAAAGACCTAACATATAGCACAGGAATTCTTCTCGGTAGTCTGTAATATCCTGTATGGGGAATGAATCTAAGAAAGAACTGATATAAATGTATGTATAAGCAAATTAATTTTCCATACATCTAATATATATTACAATACTGTAAATACACTATACTCCTATATAAATTAAAGCTCATTTTAGAAAAAAAAATTACTGTAGACACCCATGTTGTTCTTTAGAGACGCTGGATTCCAGATATGATGTTGGAGATGGCAGAGTGGGTGCAGAAATCTGGATATGACCTGAGGTTTCATTTTGTGAGCTGTGATGTCTTTTGGTTCTAGTGTCACCTTTTGTTTATCTTTGGAGTATCTAACCCAAGGGCTTGGAGACACCACCTGGGTGTAGTTGGAGGATGAGAGGGAGATGCTAGTGGGAGAGTGAAAACCCAGCTCTCTAGCCTTGGGTTGGGGCATGTTTGAGGCACAACTTATGTCCCAAGTTCCATGTGAAGACAGACTGTTGCTTCCCTCTCCACGACTTGCATGAATTCAAACCCAGGCTGCTTTTGTCCTTTGTCATGTTCTGCTTCCCCTGAGACCACATTGGTTTCTCCAGGAGAATTTTTTTTTTAATTTTGGCTGCACTAATTCTTCATTTCTATTCAGGTCTTCTCTATTTTCAGAAAGCAGGAGTTACTATGTAATTGCAGCACACTGGTTTTCAGTCCTGTCCTTCTCTTGAGGGGATCACAGAGTCTAGGGCACTCAGGCTCAGTAGTTGTGGCCCACCAGTTTAGTTGCGTTGGGGCATTTGCAGTCTTCACCAACCAGGTCTCAAAAGCATATCTTAAGCACTGGATCAAAAGGAAAAACATCCAGAAGTAATTTGAAGTACATTTCAAAATGTATTTGAAATTTGAAATCTCAAGAGGATTTGAAATCACTTTTACATGAAACTTGGCACCATGGCCTATTTATGATGAGACTGATAGAGGACTGTGCCCTGCTTCAAGCAACCTCCTGAGACCAGGACTGATTTAGGTTTTCCTCCCAAGTGTTCCTATAGCATCTTGACTGTCCTGCCATGTGGCTTTGTTCTTGCTTGAGTTTCTAAAACACACCCTAGACCACAGCTTCCAGAGGGCAGGGCTGTCACTTGACTCACTTGTAAGTATATGTCAGTAGATCTTGTCTCATTCAGACTCTCATGCCAAAACAGGGCTAACACCAAGATCTGTTATTCTATTATGAGTGTTACGTTATAGGTTCAACTACTGTAATCAAACCCTAAATAACATCGTCTTAAATAGAATACAATTTCAATTCTCTTTCATATAATATTTGCTCAGGTCTCTCCACGAGATGGAGACCCACTTCTTTCTTGTCACATCTTCCACCTGGGTTACTAACCTCTGGTCTAAAATGGCTACTCCTGTCATTACATCTACATCCCAGCTTGTGGGACAGAAAATAATACTTCCATTTGGAAGTGACTTATCAACTCTACTCTAATTCCACTGGCTGAAATATCTTCCACTGTCATGGCAAACCTGGGGCTGGTGGGTACAGCAACAGCAGGGGAATGTAATCCTACTAAAGAACATTCATGATGAGTATCAAGGACCACCATCCTTCATTCATGTTTCCGTAATTCATTCTTCTTTGGTTCTCCCCAAAGAAAAGAAAGTAGTGAATAGAAGTGGTGAGGGTGGAAACCCTTGTCTTGTTCCAGACTTTAAGGGAAATGTTTTCAAGTTTTCACCATTGAGAATAATGTTTGCTGTGTGTTTGTCATATATAGCTTTTATTATGTTGAGGTACGTTCCTCTATTCCCGCTTTCTGTAGAGATTTTTGCATGTAAAATCACATCAGTTAGTTCACAGATTTGACACACATTGTCATGAGCACATCCCAGACAAATGGGTGGGCTTTTGTGTATATTATTCTACTACTCTATCTTAAAAGGTGAGCTTAATGCTCAGCTGTGTCTGACTTTTGCAACCTATGGACTGTAGTACGCCAGGCTCCTATGCCATGGAGATTCTCCAGACAAGAATACTGAAGTGGGTTTCCATGCCTTATCCAGGTACTGTTTGTTTTATTTTTTGTGTTTGTTTTTTTAAGTATTATTTGTGTGAAAAGTGTCATAAAGCTATTAAACTACAGTAATATACAGCCGATTCTCCTAGTTGGCTACCAAAGTAACTTTGCTGGACTTATGAAGAAATTGAGATTTTTGAACAACCTTTTGAAATGTAACTTGTTCATTTACAGGGGACTTACTGTTCTGCTAAGACCTGTGGATGCAAAAGTGAACACATCCCCTCCAGATTCAAGGAAGTCACATTGTTGGTTGGGATATTAGAGAAAACATGAGATCTCCATAATTCTAGCCTTCTCAGTCCTTCAAAGACTTTGATCAGGACAAACAAATACTAAAGTAGAAATAGTCATTGTGTTTCTACCCACTTCTAGAAAATATTGCTAACTCCTCTGTACTGGATCTTACAATGCTGGTGGACTAGATGGAGAACTGATGCGAACAGAAATAAGGGAGGTGAGACAGGTAGGTCAGAATGTGAGGTAAAAAAGACAAGGTATTTAGAAGCTGAAGAATTGAGAGAGATTTGGGACCTGAGTTGGAAAGCAGTTTTCAAAACAAATTGTGTCACGTGGCATGTATAATCCTCACTTCAGTCCTTAGAAGATCTCTACTGACCAGACTGTCTCTTTTATCTGGAGCACAGTTCAGATCCATCTAGCTGTTTCTCATTGCTTCTCCTTCCTCCTGGCTCCAACACTGTGCCCAGCTGTTCAGCCTCATCCATTCAGAAAAGGGTTTTTTCTTTAACGCAGACACTAGTGGTTACCTACAAAATGATCTATTTTCTGCTTGTCTTTCAAAACTGAAAGTAGTTTGTCATATATCTATGAGCCCAGTAGCTACAGTACTGAATTTCCTGCCAACCCGTGTTCTTAGTCATGACCAGTGACTTTGAGATGCAAGCAGACCTAGAAGAGGATTTTCTTGGAAGACTGCTTTCAAGGAGCTGACTTAGCTGAGAGACGAGACTCTTCCCTTCCCCATCTGCTTCCTAACTGTTGTCTGAATTTTAGTTGTGATGGCTGAAACTCCTGTAGTTGTATTGGACATTCATGTAACCTTGGAGATGAATACCACCCAAGCTCTGGCTGGTTCCATCTCCATTTTTGTTTCAGTGGGAGGGAAAAATCAAGTTTATCTTGCTAAAGTTATGGTTGTTTTAGTTTTCTGTAATGGGCATAAAAACTTAATCCTGATACTATTATGTGTTTAATATGATATAGCCTTAATATTTTGTTGTGTTTAGTGAATATATTTATATTTTACATTTCTCATATTTTTTATTTTATAAATTGATTCACAAACCCCAGGTATACCTAAACTGCATAAATGCAAAATTATGATTACAAGCATGCTTTCCTATAGATTTTGCATTTTTATACTTTCTTATCTTCTTTTCTTTCCTGTTTTCTCCAAATTTGTACAGCCTGGGCCATTTCCTCTCTTATAACTTCATCCACATCCATATCTGCAGGCCAAAATAGACTGAGAGCTGTGTGGGAAGAACCAAAGAAGAATGAATTACGGGGACATGACTGAAGGATGGTGGCCCTTGTAACTCATCATGAATGTTCTCTAGTAGGATCATATTCACCTGCCCTTCTGTGGACACACCATGCCCATGTTTGTCATGAGCACGGAAGATACTCCGGCCAGTGGAATTTGAGTAGAGTTGATAAGTCACTTCCAAATGGAAGTATTATTTTCTGTCCCACGAGCTGGGATGCAGATGTAATGACAAGAGCTGGAGCAGACATTTTAGACCAGAGGTAAGTAACATGGGAGGAAGATGTGACAAGAAAGAAGTGGGTCCCCATCTCTGTAGAGAGACCTGCACAAACATTATATGAAAGAGAATTGAAATTGCATTCTATTTAAGACAATGTTATTTAGGGTTTGATTACTGTAGTTGAACCTGTAACCTAACCCTCATAATAGAATAACTGATCTTTGTGTTAGCCTTGTCTTGACATTAGAGTCTGAATGAGACAAAGTCTACTGATGTATACTTACAAGTGAGTCAAGTGACAGCCCTGCCCTCTGGAAGCTGTGGTCTAGTGTGGGTTTCAGAAACTCAAGCAAGAACAAAGCCACATGGCAGGACAGTATAGGAACACTTTTGAGGGGAACCTAAATCAGTCCTGGTCTCAGGAGGTTGCTTGAAGCAGGGGACAATCCTCTATCAGTCTATCAGACCTATCATCAATAGGTCATGGTGCCATGTTTCATGTAAAAGTGATGCATTTCAAATTCCTTCCAGAGTGTTTTCCCTTTTGATCCAGTACTGAAGACATGCGTTTGAGACCTGGTTGGAAAGATTGCAAATATCCCAGGGCATCTAAGCCAGTGGGCCACAACTACTGAACCTGAGTGCCCAAGAGCCTGTGATCTGCTCAAGAGAAGCACAGGACTGAAAACCAGTGTGCTGCAATTACAGAGTAGCCCCTCCTTGCTGTGAGTAGAGAAGTCCTGAGAAGCAGACCTAGTGCATCCAAAAAAAAAACAATTCTCCCAGAGAAACCAGTGTGGTCTCAGAGGAAGCAGGACATGACAAAGGATGAAACCAGTCTGGGTCTGATTTCATGCAAGTCGTGGAGAGGGAAGCTACAGCCTGTTTTCACGTGGAACTTGGGACATAATTTGTGCCTCAAATGTGCCCCAACCCAAGGCTATGGAGCTGGGATTTCACTCTCTTACTAGCACCTCCCTCTCATCCTGCAACTACACTGAGCTGGTGTCTCCACACCCTTGTATTAGATCCTCCAACGACAAATGAAAGATGACACTAGAAGCAAAAGACACCAAAGCTCAGGAAATTGAAACCTCAAATGATGTCTAGATCTCTGCACCCACTTTGCATCTCCACCATCATATCTGGAATCCTGTGTGTCTAAAGAACCCCATGGGTCACTACACGTAACCTTCTTTTTTTCTAAATTGAACTCTTAATTTATATAGGAGTATAGTGTATTTACAGTATTGTATTAATATTCATTGCATGGGAAATTAATACCCTTATACATACACATGTATCCATTCTTTCTAAGTTTCTTTTCCCACACAGGATATTACAGAATACTGAGCCAAATTCCTGTGCTGTACAGTAGCTCTTTGTTGATGATCTATGAACTGTAGTAGTATACATATATTAATCTCAAAATCTCAATTTATCCCTCTCCCACCATTCCACTGTGGTAGCTATAATTATTGTTTTGACCAAGGGAAGTGTCTAGGCACTTTTTGGATCAGTGTCTTTGCTTGAGAGAGTGCAGTGGCCAGGGAAAGCTAACCTGAGAGACATTCATTTGAGATAATGCTAAATGTTGAGAAGAATCTGGCCATGCAAAAAGCTTGGAGAAAAACATTCTAGATGTGGGAAGTAGCCACTGCTAAGAACCAAGGTAGCAATAACCTCAGATATGCAGATGAAACCACCTTTAAGGCAGAAAGTGAAGAGGAACTAAAAAGCCTCTTAATGAAAGTGAAAGAGGAGAGTGAGAACGTTTGCTTATAGCTTAACATTCAGAAATTTAAGATAATGGCATCTGGTCCCATCACCTCATGGGAAATAGATGGGGACACAGTGGAAACAGTGTCAGACTTTATTTCTGGGGTCTCCAAAATCACTGCAGATGGTGACTGCTGCCATGAAATTAAAAGACACTTACTCCTTGGAAGGAAAGTTATGACCAACCTAGATAGCATATTAAAAAGCAGAGACATTACTTCGCAAGAAAGGTCCATCTGTTCAAGGCTATAGTTTTTCCAGTGGTCATGTACGGATGTGAGAGTTGGACTATGAAGAAAGCTGAGCACCAAAAAATTGATGCTTTTGAACTGTAGTGTTGGAGAAGACTCTTGAGAGTCACTTGGACTGCAAGGAGATCCAACCAGTCCATCCTGAAGGATATAAGTCCTGGATGTTCATTGGAAAGACAGATACTGAAGCTGAAACTCCCAATATTTTGGCCACCTTATGCGAAGAGTGGACTCATTGGAAAAGACCTTGATGCTGGGAGGGGTTGGGGGCATGAGGATAAGGGGACCACAGAGGATGAGATGGCTGGATGGCATCACCGACTCAATGGACATGAGTTTGAGTTATCTCCGGGAGTTTGTGATGGACAGGGAGGCCTGGTGTGCTGCGATTTATGGGGTCGCAAAGAGTCAGACACGATCGAGCTAATGAACTGAACTAAAATGAACCAAGCTTAATAGATGGCTCCCCTTCCACTGTCAGCCATCCTTCAATGCTTGAAACTTGGTCTAGAGGTCAACCACCATGGCCTCATCCCATACTTCAGTTGTGAGTTAGCAGCAATGAGCCATATCAACCTTCCCAACAGGGAAGAACCTGGGGTTATCACAAGGCTGAATCAGCTCTGGACTCAGGGACATGTACACAAACTGCTTATCACCAGGAGCATCAGGAGCCAGGGGCACCACCAATGCCTTGACTACCTCCATGTACTTGTTCTCAGGCGTAGAAACTCCAAGGAACTGATAGAGCAAAGCAACAAGTAATCACTCTTGTTTCATCTTGCCTTGTGTGATTCCCATGGCCCTTTGACCACACTGCTCTCTGCCCAAAAACTCTTTTTTCTATGCCTTCTTCAAAGGTGGCTTGTGAATAACATTAGCTCCTGACTCTGAAGCCTGGTGGCTGAAACTCAACTCATAATCATCTGGGACCCAGATATGTCCAGCCTTGTCCCATCTTTCTGTCCTTTTTCTCCAACCAGGTTCATAAAGCAAAGTCCCTGAAAAACATAAATGGGATTGTAACATACTCAAGGCCTTTGAAGTTCCAAGGTCGCTTGGAGCATCAGAGAGGGAACACATCCCCTTCATCATGGCTAGTCTCAAACCTCAACTTTGCTCAGCCAGGGGTTCCCTGAGGAAATGTAAGACACTTCTCTAAGTTTCCAGAAGGCTGAGAAGAGAATGGTTCTCTCTGTGAATGCAGGTTCATGTTACCCAGGCAATCAAGGTTCTCTGTTGTGTGAACGAGGAGCAGGTGCTCTTTGGATTCTAAGATGGGCGTGAGTCAGTCACCACGTGCAGGATTGCTTCCTGAGGTCACTACAGCTTGGGTTTTCCCATTGTGCCTTGAACACAGTAGAGACAGCCTTGAATATTGCTTTCTGCTGCTACATGGAGGCAGGTCTGCTGATGAAATCGAAACCAGACTTGAGGGGCAATGGGAAAGGAACTTCCACTCTTCTGCTTGCAGACATCTTAGAGCTCCCCAGCAGTGGATGCAATTGAGCTTTCGCTTGTCTTGCCCTTCCTGGAAGTCTCCTAGCCTGGGAACCAGAGTTCCTGGGTCCCCAGTCTTCACTAACTTACCTGAAGCCTTAAGCTGAGTCATAGACTCCACAGTTCAGTTTCCCATCTCTTGGATAAGGGAGACTGGACTTCCTCCAGAACACTTGTTCCAGACTGAAGCTCAGTGCCAATCAGCAGACAAATGGCTCAGAGGTGCATGTTGCTGAGGATGCTGAGGCTGCCTCTGGTGGGCCGGGGGCTGTAACTGTCTGGTGATGTTCCTGGGTCCTGGGCTCAGGTCTGGGAGTGATAGACCACTTGGCACACAGCTGCTGTGACACTGAGGACCGTAGAGGCCTTCCCCACTGGAACTTACCATCGCTTGAATTCTGTGGGATGAGTTCAGGTAGTTATAAGTCAGAAGTTACCAATGGGGAAGTTTGTAGATTCCTCAGCAGAAACCCAAATTAGCCTGATGAATCATCTCTCCTAAAAACTCTGGGAACAAGATATGCCAGGACTCTTAGACAAATTTTGTAGTATTTTAAATACTATTTCAAGTAGGTCATCTTTTGGATGACCTGCCATTTGCTCTCTGGCTTGGAAGGATACCCACAGTTAGAATGGAATCAAAAGCCCCCTGGGGGAGGCTGTTGGTCTCTCTGAGACTCATTGGCATTGCACACAGCTCTATCCCCTCCACATCTGGACTAAGAATTCCAGTAGAAAGGACGTGATCTCCAAGTTTAAGCAGACGACTCAGGTAGGTCTGGCCCTCTGGTAGGCACTAATCTTTTCCCAGTGCTTCTTACGTCCCTCGTGGGTCCTGTGCAAGCTGCCCACTTTCTAGTTACCTGGTTCTGAATTCCTCCTCCCTTCACTTGCAGATATCTATGGAGTCCCATTTGTGGCTCACTCCCTACCCAGGCCCAATTCCTCACCTGATGATGACACTAAAGAAACGAAAACCAAGGAGGGGTCTGCCCAGTTCATTGTTTCTAAAAATGTCTGCATTCCTTCTGCTTCCAGACCCTGTCCTGAATCATCATCTCCAGATAGATGACTCAGCTTAGCCGGAAAATGGAGATGCAGAAGGTGTTGGGGGATGGTATGGTTGTCAGGTGTGGGGGACTGTTTTCAGATGACAAAAGATGAGGTGAAGTAAAGAACATGTAGTCCCCCAGTCACTCATTCATTGAGGACCTGCCAGAATCTGCTATCTTGGGCCTCTCTGGGTATCACTAAGACAGAAACTTCAAAATGTACCTTCTATAAACTTCTTACTACTAAATGATTTCACACATAACATATATAAGAAAGAAGTGTGTCATGAACCCTATATTTCATCATTTGGCATCAATAACTACAAAACTAACCTCTTAGTCCCACAGGTTGTCATAGACTGGAGACTATGCAACATCAAGGTGGTGGACAGTTGAGTTCCCAGTAAAGACATTCTTGACTTGCATCAGGTCTTTCTCTTCTTGCTATGTTCACACATGTGGTGGGGGAAGGGAAGGAGGAAGAGGGAGAATAAGAAAGAAAAAGAGGGAGAGGCTAATCCCATCATGAGGGACCACCATCAAAACCCCATGTCAGCCTGCTTACCTCCCAAGGCCTTACTTCCTAATTCCATCACACTGGGAGTCAATGGTGGACACAATTCAACCTATAGTAGTTACACAGATCTGTTTTTAAATCAAGACAGACCCTCATTTGATTCTCTCTTTTACTCCTTATTCATTTTTTCTGAAGTATTTTAGGGACGAGATGAACATTTCACAAAATGTACATAATGAGTACTGGGGGTAAAATCATAGGATGTGAAAAAATTGCTCTTTTATTCCCAATAAAATTAACATCTTATATCCAGTCCATGTGCAAATTTCTCTGATTCTCAAAAAGCAGTTGTCCTTTCACAGTTCACTGAAATAATGTACTCTTATGTTGCACTTGATTATTCTCTTTAAGACAAAATAACTGTTCCTCTCACAATTTTAATGCCATTTATTTGTTCAGAAACTGGGAGGAAGCAGGGTGTTTTGTCTTAAAGAATGTCCCACTGTTGGGTTTAGAGCAGGAGTCCACAATATCAGCACAGTGGGCCAGGACCAGTACCAGTCCTTGGTCTATTAGGAACCAGAACTCCACAGCAGGAGGTCAGCTGAAGGCCAGTGAGTGAGGCTTCATCTGTATTATAGCTGATCTCCGTCACTTTCTCATTACCTCCAGAAGGGACACTCTAACTTGTTTTCCTGGAACTGTTTGTAGTTACATAACATATGCTTAATAGAATCAAGAAGAGCATAAATATTTATGATTATTTCCTTTCTCAGTGTTCAGAATGGTGAGTTGGTGCCCTAGCAGTTTATCACAGTGACAAATTAGATGTTGCCTTTTAACATTTGCACACATTCAACCAGCTTAAAATTAATATTAGAACACTCTGATCATGGGATCCAGCCCCATCCTTCAAGACAAATAGAAGGAGAAAAGGTGGAAGCAGTGACAGATTTCTTCATCTTATCCTCTAAAACCACTGTAGATGGTGACTGCAGCCATGAAATCAGAAGTTTTCTTCTGGCAGGAAAGCTATGGCAAACATAAACAGCTGATTGAGAAGCAGAAACATCATTCTGCCGAACAAACTGGTAGACATTTGGCCTTTTCATTTGGATTCCTAAACTTTCTGTCCAGTCCCCACTGGTCTTTGAAGTCCCTTAGGTTCCTGTCATTCAAGATTCCCAATATTATTTTGTGCATTTTTTGACCCAGTCCTGAAATCAGCCATCTCTTGAAGATCATCTGATGGGAAATGTCTTTAGAAGGTACATGTTAGACCTCAGAACACTCACTGTTGTCAAGTTGTCTTGCTTCTAGGTTATGCAGTGGTCACAGAAGGAAGTAAACATTTTCCTTAGAAAATAAAATAAAACGGAATATATTTAGTTGGTACAAACTTATGCTCTCAGTTCAAGATGTAAGACAGCAGGGTTTTAATTAAACTTCTTTATGTTATGTGTGAACTTCTTTTCCTAGCCACTGAAGGGCTTATATCAGAACATTAGTTTCAATTATTGTCTTGCTTTTAGCTATTAACATACATATGAATCTGTCACAATAACAGAAACAATATCAGGAAGAATGAGTTGTTGAATTATTGCGAGCCACATCTGTGATGGTTGTGCAGAAGCGTGGCTGCTGCAAGGGCAGCACAGAAGCACGATGGAGATGAGGTACCCCACATCCAAGGTAAGGAGCAGCAGCTGCACTTTGCTGGAGCAGCCATGAAGAGATACCCCAAGTCCAAGTTAAGAGAAACTCAAGTAAGACAGTAGGCACCGAGAGAGGGCATCAGAGAACAGAAAGACTGAAACCACAGTCACAGAAAACTAGCCAATCTGTCACATGGACCACAGCCTTTTCTAACTCAATGAAACTAAGCCATGCCGTGTGGAGCGACCCAAGACAGACGTGTCATGGTGGACAGGTCTGACAGAATATGGTCCACTGGAGAAGGGAATGGCAAACCACTTCAGTATTCTTGCCTTGAAAACCCCATGAGAAGTGTGATAAGGGAAAAAGAAAGGACAGTGAAAGATGTACTCCACAGGCTGAAAAGGTCAATTTTCATTTCAATTCCAAAGAAAGGCAATTCCAGATAATGCTCAAACTACCACACAGTTGCACTCATCTCACATGCTAGTGAAGTATTGCTTAAAATTCCCCAAGCCAGACTTCAGCAATATGTGAATGGTGAACGTCCAGGTGTTCAATCTGGTTTTAGAAAAGGCAGAGGAACCAGGGAATATAGCCAACATCCAATGAATCATCGAAAAAGCAATAGAATTCCAGAAAAACATATACTTCTGCTTTACTGACTATGCAAAACCTTTGACTACGTAGATAACAATAAAATGTGGAAAATTCTTCAAGAGATGGAAATACCAGACCACCTGACCTGCCTCTTGAGAAACCTGTGTGCAGGTCAGGAAGCAACAGTTAGAACTGGACATGGTACAACAGCCTGGTTCCAAATAAGAAAGGAGTACATCAATCTGTATATTGTCACCCTGCTTATTTAAATTATATGCAGGGTACAACATGAAAACCATGGGCTTGAGGAAGCACAGGCTGGAATCAAGATTGCCAAGAGAAATATCAATAACCTCAGATGTGCAGATGACACAACCCTTATGGCAGAAAATGAGGAAGAACTAAAGAACCTCTTGATGAAGGTAAAAGGGGAGAGTAAAAACATTGGCTTAAACTATACATTTTGAAAACTAAGACCATGGCATCTGGTCCCATCACATCATGCCAAATAGATGGGGAAACAGTGAAGACAGTGGCTGACTTTATTTTTAAGGCCTCCAATATGACTGCACATGGTGATTGCAGCCATGAAATGAAAAGATGCTCACACCTTGGAAGGAAAGTTGTGACCAACCTAGACAGCATATTGAAAAGCAGGGAAATTACTATGTCACCAGGGTCCATCTAGTCAAGGCTATGGTTTTCCAGTGGTCAGGTATGGATGTGAGAGTTGGACTATAAAGAAAGTTGAGACCTGAAGAATTGATGCTTTTGAACCATGGTGTTGGAGAAGACTCTTGAGCGTCCCTTGGACTGCAAGGAGATCCAACCAGTCCATCCTAAAGGAAATCAGTCCTGAATGTTCACTGGAAGGACTGGTGCTGAAGCTGAAACTCCAATACTTTGGCCACCTGATGCAAAGAGCTGACTCATTGGAAAAGACCCTGATGCTGGGAAAGGTTGAGGGCAGGAGGAGAAGGGGGTGACAGAGGATGAGATGATTGGATGGCATCATCGACTCAATGGACATGAGTTTGTGTGGACTCCACGAGTTGGTGATGGACAGGGAGTCCTGGCGAGCTGCGGTTCATGGGGTCACAAAGATTTGGACACAACTGAGTGACTGAACTGAACTGAGGATGTTGAATATAATTTGAGATTTATTTCCTTTCTTTTTTTTTTTTTTTTTGTTTCCTTTGGTTTTGTTTTTGATGGGCAGTATTTTTGTGTTTCCTTAAAAGATATTCCATTCTGAATGTAGTCAAAGCCTGAATTTTAAAGCCACTTAAATAATGTGTTGTTATATGCAGCTAGTCACCAACTTATGCAATTTTATTTATTGGTCTTTGTTCTCAATTTGTTCAGTTCAGTTCAGTCCTTCAGTCATGTCCATCTGTTTGCAACACCATTGACTGCAGCATGCCAGGCTTCCCTATCCATTACCAAAACCCTGAGCTTGCTCAAGCTCATGTCCATCGAGTTGGTGATGCCATCCAACCATCTCATCCTCTGTCTTCCCCTTCTCCTCCTGCCTTCAGTCCTTCCTTACATCAGGGTATTTCCCAATGAGTCAGTTCTTCCCAACAGGTGGGCAAATTGTTGGAGCTTCAGTATCAGTCCTTCCAGTGAATGTTCTGGGCTGATTTCCTTTAGGATGGACAGTTTGATCTCCTTGCACTCCAAGGGACTCTCAAGAGTCTTCTCCAAAACCATAGTTCAAAGGGCATATATGTGTGTCATTTGTCAGTGATGTCATATTCCCCCTGTTTGGATTAAAACACCAAAACTGAATTTGAACAATATGCAAAAATGAGGATTAAGTCACAGTGCCCCATCTATACACACGTGGCAACCAGGAGAGTCAACTGTTGTATTCAAGGGACATCCATAGATAGATCTCATGTAAATATAGGCCCTGGGAGTCCTAGATGAGTCTTTAAACATGATTGTCTTTACTTTGGCTGCCACAGTTGTTTTGTCTTCTTTTATTGGGAAGACGTTTCAAAATTACTTTTTTGCATGTTTGCTTTTGCAGGCAAAATTTTTCATGGTATAGATTAGGGGAAAATTACATCAGAAATATATCCATTTATCTTCAGCAGTTAAATTTGTTGGTTTATATGTCCCTGATGGTCTTTCTTTATAAATAGAAAGGAAACAAACATGTTCAGTATGAATTAAGTCTCTTTTTTTTTAAATTAGTTGGGGGATAATTACTTTACAATATTGTAGTGGTTTTTTTTTCATACATTGACATGAATCAGCCATGGATATACATGTATTGCCCATCCCGATCCCCCTTCCCACCTCCCTCTCCACTAAATTCCTTTCTGTCTCCACAGCACTCCCAAGTCTGGGCCAGAAATAAAAGCTGCAAAGACTGAAGGCCAATTCCAGCACATCATTGTGGAGATTGTGTTATCACTGTTTTTTCGGGAAAAGAAAATTAGTTACTAACATTAAAATCAGCAGATTGTACAAAAATATCCAACCTTCTGATTCTTTTGAAAACCTGGCCAACCGGCCTGCTTTCCAGCATGGTTGAAGTGGAGGAAAGGCTGCTGCCAGTGGTCAGGCCTGCACTGCCCAGGGTCCAGTATGGCCACGCTAGTCCTACTATCATTTCTTTTGCCTGCTGGGGCCATGAGTTTGTGAGAACTAGACTGCTGGCTCTCTTAAGATAAAGACTACTTTTGTCTTGATCGACTTTGACTTTGAAGCCTTTAACCCAGAACCCGACACAAAGTTCTTCCTTGTATGTTTGTTGGATGATATAAAATATCTTGTGGATGCATTTTTTCCAATACTGAAACCCATGCAATTGAAGTACAACTCTGCCATAAATCTTTGATGCAGATTGACATAACAGGTGCCCCTGATATCTGCCATTAGACACACTACCTAAGGCCAGTTGTCCCTGACAACTGACTTCAGCTGTCCCTGAAGTCATCACTTTACAATCTGAAAACTTATTCTCCTAGCAATCTGCTCTCCAACGAAGACAGCAATGCATATCTCATGAAGTGGCTAGGAAGATGACATGAAACCATGAATGTAGAGTGTGCCCCTAGTTACCATTTTCATGATGTTCTTAGCAGATTTTTCTCCAAGTAGGGAAGGTTCTCCATCTTCTTAGATGTCCATGCAGATTAGTTAGATTTTCCATCCAAGCTTCAAGAAAGAGATTACAATTCATTTGTCTGTATTCTGAGAAGCTTCAAGGTCCACTTGCCAAGGACACTGAGGAAGGTAAAGATTTTATCAAAAGCTTTGTGTTTTTATCAGATCTATTAGTGGCATAAAGGGGAAAGCTAGGGTAGGTCAGAGCATATATAATTTGGGGCTCCTAGCCACCACTGCATACTAAGAACCTGAACTTCCCTGAGTACTTGGAGCCAGGAAAGAAGCATGAAGTGGCTTGTGCTCCTCGGGCTGGTGGCCTTCTCAGAGTGCATAGTCAAGTAAGTATGGGGACTGTAAGCTGCATCATCTTCCTTTCTCGGATTTTTCTTTTCATCTGATTATTCTTCAAGCCATCAGGTTTAAATGGGAATGGACTATTTCCCTGACAGTCTTAAAGTTCAACCCTTACTTATTGATAAGTACCTTGCTTTAGGAACTGTGGATCCCAAGGGTCTTGGTGTAGATTTGCATGGTTGAACAACTCTTGGGGTCCAGTGATGGCGTATTGAAAATGAAACTCCTTACAACTGTTCAGTGCACAGTCTATACAGATATAGGTGTGGTCCTGTGGAATAGCACTTTTCCACATTTTATTCAACAAGTCCTCTTTGTCCCATGTCTACTTCAGTGTGTATATGTCTATGTCTGCATCTCTGTATCACTATCATTTACCTCTCCTTCTCTTTGGAAGTCTCTGTGAGTGTATTTCTCTGTGTTGTTTTCTCTTAATTTTTCATTTGACTCATCCTTCCTTCTCGAGCCTCTGAATTTCTCTTATTTATTCCCTATCTCCTGGATTCTTCTTTCAACCCCTCTTCTCTTTCAACTTGGAGAATGATACACTGTTTTATATACAGTTTTATATCGGACAAGCAGTGTGACCACAGCCAACTCAGTAACCTCTTGCATTTCAAATTGCTCCCTTGTAAAAGAGCATAAGAGTCCCCCTTCTACCTCCTTCCTTGAGGTTCTATGAGAAGGATACAGTGGGATGGCAACAGCAATGCTAATGGCTGTCATTGTTGAGACTTCCTATTTATCAGGTACCTTATATCCATCACTTCACTTATCCCCAAGATATTCTATTTGGAGAGTTTGTATTGTTACATTTCATCATTTTACTGAGGGGTAGACTGAGACTCCACATGGTCAAATGGCTTATCCCAGATTGCAGTACAGAACCTGAAATCAAACCTATGTCTTTGTCATGGTATGCATAAAATTCTGATAATAATGTGCCTTATAAAAATGATTAGAAAATACACAGGGCCATTACAATGACAGTTTTACCTTAACACTGACAGCTAATTGTAGCTTCTTCTTTGTTTTCTTTGTCAAATGCTCGGTAAAGAATACCTCTAACGAGAGTGAAGATCATGAGAAAAACCCACAGTGAAACAAACATGCTGAACAATTTCCTGAAGGAACATACTTACAGACTGTACCTGACTTCTTCTCCTGGCTCAAATATAACTACTCACCCCCTGAGAAACATTGAGGATGTGAGTATTTGGGGAAGATGGTAATCCACAGCGCCCCCTGGTGCTCTAGCCTAGCCCCAGGACTCATCTGGAGGTGCCAGGTAGGATGTTGGAGTTGGGGTTCCTGCAGGAGGCAGAAGCACTGGAAAACAGGGAGCCCACCCAGAGGAGAACACACTCTTATCCTCAACAGTTGGTCTTTGTGACTGGGCACGGCAATTACCAGGTGGCAGGTAAAATCCATTTCTGTGTCAAAGGTGTGTCATTAGTGAGGAAGATTGTTCCTTCTGAAATAAGTGAGTCAGTCAGTTACAGATGAAGAGTGAACCATCACTGATCAATGGTAGAACCAATGGGAAAGGAATTGTGAATTTCCAGGCAGAGGAATTAAGTTTACACAGAAGCAAGAATCATGCCCTTAAAAAGTTACTGAACCCGTATTCCGTGTAAGGCCATAAGTATCTACCACTGTAGTTACTGTTTTTAGATTAGAAAAAGGGCTTATTTTGTCTGCAAGAATGCTCATGCCGGCCTGAGAGATAGGCATATTAGTAAATACATGTCAAATGAAAGGGTCACCTCTATGGTGTTGATTGGATGTGATCTGAGTTTAGAGGGAGTGGCTGAGGTTGATCAAGAAGGACCTCCTGGAGAAGGGGGTGCTAAGGCTGGGTTTGAAGAGACTACAGAGCTTCTCAAATGAAGGCACCAGGACTTCCCTGGGTGTCCAGTGGTCCTGGAGGTCCAGTGGTTATGCCTCTGTGCTTCCAATGCAGGAGGTACCACTTCAACGCCTGGTCATAGAGTCAGTATCCTGCATACCCTGTAGCACAGAAAAAATATATCAAATGCAGGCACCTCTGTGACCAAACTCAGTGAGCTGCATGGTGGTTAGAAAGTGATCTCAAGAGATATGTGGCATCCAGATGGAGGCATGAGTGTGGGAATAGAGGGTAGCCAGTTCTGCACTAACCCACTCCCTTCCTTTTCCCTGTAGATGCTCTACGTGGGTAACATCACCATTGGAACACCCCCTCAGGAATTCCAGGTTGTCTTTGACACAGGCTCATCTGACTTGTTGGTGCCCTCCGTCTTTTGCACCAGCCCAACCTGTGGTGAGTACAGGCACTCCGTACCCAGTCCATCAATCTCTTACCCTGCCACCCTGTTTTGCACCCTTGGTACCGGATGACACTTATCTCTTGTGTCTGCAGCTCACACACGTTTGTTCAGACATCTTGAGTCTTCCACCTTCCGGCCTACCCAAAAGACCTTCAGCATTGAATATGGTTCTGGGAGGATGAAGGGAGTTGTTGCTCATGACACCATTCGGGTAACAGTGTAACAAATGCTGAGTCAGGACTGGCTGTGGGGTGACCACTGCTTGCAAAACAGATGCAGGACCATCTGGCAGGACCCTTTCCAGCTTAAGCCCTGTAGATATTTGCCATCTTACCCACAGGATCCTGTCCCTGGGGAGGCAGTGCTCATGGTGACACATGAGCACACAGATTAGCTAACCCAGAGAGTGGCTTGAGCTGGGGACTTGCAACTTCTTTGCCCACAAGCAGTTCAAGGTTCATTTTGCTGGGAACAAGAAGAGTGAAAAAAGCAACCACTTTTATATTAACAGACTGTTCCGGGCACTTTCAGGTGATAACCAGTTTAGTTCTACAACAATCCCACACAGCAGTTACTATGATTAGCTCATGAAACATGTGAGGAAACTGAGGTACAGTCATCAAGGGCCTTGCTGAGGAAACATATGTGGTAAACAGTGGAGCTCAACTGGCTTTTCAGGACTGAAGTTGCTGTGGGGTGTTTGGGGACAGGATAAAACTGATCTGGGGACCGTCGGGGCAGTCAAGGGCTTCAGGTATTCAGACTAGGAAACTGGAGGCCTGAGAAGTTAGGGGGCCTGGTAAATGAGTTCTCACTCTAGGGGGTCTTTAAGAGACTAATAAAACCTATGGCCTGCCTGCCCAAAAGTACTTGAGTAGTTGTCCTCTCTCTCTTTCTCTCTCATACACACTCACACAAAGACACACATATCCCCAAAAGTGAATTCCCCAGGCAGTAATTTCATAAATTCCTGCAAGCAAGACTGTGTTTTCAGCTGGATAGGTGCAGAATCCACAGTACCTTACAGAGAAGGCAGTCCATTCCTGTCATTAGGTCACAGCGATGCCAAAGAGAAGGCTACCTTGCTCTCGGCTCATTTTGTCCACAAGGGGGTACTAATGGGTCCTGGCCTGACTCTTTGGATGCCCCACCTTTACAGAAGCCACGAGGCCAATTTGACTCACTCAGGTGGTGTCTTTCAGAGAGGCAGATGTTTTAAAATTCACAGCCTTTCAAAAATGGAACCCAAATTTCCCTCCCAGCTTGGTCTAACTGTTTGAGATCCACTGAAGACAGAGCCCAGCCTCAATTCTTCTTTGAGGATCTAACGGCAATCATTCCCATCCCAGTTCTAGTCTCACTTCACATATCTATAAGTGGGATCACTCTTCTCTCACACAGACTGGGGACATTATAAGTACTGACCAGCAATTTGGTCTAAGCGTGGCAGAATATGGGTTTGAGGGAGGACCTTTTGATGGTGTCTTGGGCTTGAACTACCCCAACTTATCTTTCACTGGAGGCATCCCCATCTTTGACAACCTTAAGAATCAAGGTGCCGTTTCTGAGCCTGTTTTTGCCTTCTACCTGAGCAAGTAAGTCTGAGATGGACAATCCGTTTCTCCAAATTAGCTGTAATTTGCTTTCAGTTGCATGAAATTTATAGAACACTTGAGAAAGAAGTATGCTGAGAGATAATCTAATCCAAGTTAACTATGGCCCTAGGGCCCTACCTGGCTTCACCACTGGCTTTTGTAAATAACATTTTATTCGACAATAACCCTGTTCTTGGGCTCAAGATCAGTAACTTGGTCTAGGGGGATGAGTGAGGCAGACGACTAATGAGAGGCAACAAGAAACAAGCTGAAGGAAAAGTCATTAGGATTTGCTTGTGAATTTGATAAGGAAGGAGAAGGATAGTGGATAGCTTTCCTTCCTCATTAGCATTTTACTGGTAAGGAAAGACCAGTTACCCAATTTGCAAGAGCCAGGGAAAAATAAAAGTGTGGGACACAAAACCAAAGTGTGGGACCCCTTGTTCATGAAATATTAGGCATTTCAAGACATGAGAGCAGATGTGGGGTTGCTTCTGAGTGTGGGGCCCTTTGGACAGAGGGGTCACAGGCTAGTGGAGCCAACACTGGGTGACCTGATCCCACACCCTTAGCACTCCCAGGCCTTGATTTTCCTGAAAAATGACAAAGTGGACAAGGGGAAAGACAAAATACTTCAGCACCCTGTCCTCTGAGGGTGTCTGAGCACTCATGTCACAGGAGGTCCAGGGCATCTTCAGAAGATATAGTGGGTGGAGCCCAGCCAGGTGACTCAGCTTCTAACCTCCTCTGTGCCTCTCATTAGCCAGTAACCAACCTCAGTCTGGTTCCCAGTCGCTCCTAGCCTCGATTTCTGCATCTGTCCATGCGGACATTATTAGGGCCTTGATGGGTGGAGAAGCAAAGCTCTCAGACAGTGCTGTTGTTACCGTCCTCCAAGGATCCCCCCACTGTCTTCTCTCTACAGGAGCAAGCTGGAGGGCAGTGTTGTGATGTTTGGTGGGTTGGACTACGGCTACTACCAGAGAGCGCTCAACTGGATACCATTGACCCAAGTGGGCTACTGGCATGTCCACATGGACTGGTAAGCCTCTCACTCTGAGGGTCAGTCCACGGGATGCTCCACATCTGTACATGGACACAGGCAGATACTCATAAATGGATTCTCAAACACATAGTCACACAAACATATACACTATCCACAATGGCACAGAAACAGACATATGGAAACACACAAGCAGACACATATACACACACAGAGAGACACATATAAACATGCATAGCTAGTCAGAGACACAGAAGCACACACAGAGACACATGCAAACACACATACACACAAACACACAAGCACATAGATATGCAAACAGCCCATGGGTTCATAATCCCCAGGCCTCCTGACCAGGGCTCTGACCAGGGTCCTCACTGGGTCCAGAGAGGTCTGTGCAGCTGGCAGAGTGCTGCACCCACTGCCCTGTGAGGCGGGGAGCACAGTCAGGTGACTTGACAGTGTGGTGAACAGGATCAGGGAGGATTTCCCAAGCCTGGAGAGCGCTATAATATGACCAACTGTGCAGGGCACCCTGGGAACAAGGAAGTTCTCAGTACAGATAAACATCAGTTTACAAACAGGGAAAGTCCTCAGCAAATGGGGAAAACTGGTCTCTTTATGGAGAAGCTACCCAGCAGTGGAAAGAGGTTGGCTGCAGGATTAAGACATGAAAGCAACTAATAAAAAAGACACCCCACGTACCTGGGCATACAGTGGGGCAGTGAGAGAGTCAGTTCCTAGGCAGGTTGATAAGAAGTCTAGGGGTCCCCAAGGAGAGAGAGGTCTGGAATATTCAAGGAGGAAGAAAGGACAAACTTTTTTACTTTTTTTCCTCTACATTCCTTAGGATTATATAACAATAATGTATCCTGCCTGAGGACAGTCTCTGGCTAATTCTGTTATCTTAAAACATAAATTATGGGAGTAGGTCTGGTCTTTACAAGGATGTATCCTGCCTGAGGACAATCTTTGGATTAAACCTTCTAGCCAACTCTGTTATCTTAAAATGTAAATATGGGAGTGGGTCTGGTGAGGTCTTTGCAACCTCCAGACATTCTTTGGATTCATTGGAGAGTATATAACTCCATTGCTAACACTAGCAAAGGGGGTACTCTTTTGCCCCCTTCTGATGCCTATGTCAGAAGCTTTCTCTATCTCCTTTATACTTTAATAAAACTTTATTACACAAAAGCTCTGAGCGATCCAGCCTCGTCTCTGGCCCCGGATTGAATTTGTCTCCTCCGGAGGCCAAGAATCCCGTGTCTAATCGTTCAGCAACAACCTTTTAGCAGGGGCTATAACAGAAAATCAGAAAGGTGGGATCAGGAGTGACCTGAGGACAAGAGATAATAACTGATAGGATTCTGTGTGATACCCTCAGACAAAAGCTGACCTGTTCTTTGGAGTTTCTGTGGGCTAGTCATATATTTCCTGGCCAGAGTCTCAGGGTCTGAGCTGGTTGTAGAAGCAGTGCTGGGAGACACCCTCTCCCAGAGGAGACACTCTCTCCCTCCACTATGAGAATCTGCTGTCCCTACGAATCTCTATATTCACTCTGTTTGACCCATTATTTGTTCCACACCAGAAACAGCTCTCTGATGTATCTCATTATTTTCACAGTTTTCATTCACTCATTGAACAGGCAAGCATTGGGTATCCACTGTGTGCTGGCACTGTAGGGAGGCAATGAGAATAAAACTTGCCCTCACATATAAGAAGGCATATACACAGAAATGACACACACACTTAGTGAATTGTGACTTTGATACCTGCTAGACGTGAGGAAGGGTCTACGGAGAGTGACCAAGACAGGAAACTGCTAAACACCCCAGGAAAGACTTCCATGAATCCATAACAATTAAGCTGGAATCTGGAAGATGAGAAGAAATTTGCTAGTGAAGGAGGAGAGAACTCTTCGAGGAAGGGAGACCAGCTTGTGTCAAGGTACAAAAGATCCTGGTGTATTAAGTACTGCTTTCAAGGATGTCAAAGGAGGTGCCGTGGTGAGAGGAGATGCAAAGAGTCAGGGCAAGAGACAAAGGGCTGTTTAGAAGACAGTCAGGAAGGGGGCAGCTCTGGGGAGACTCAGAGTGACCTTGATGCCCATTTTCTCCCACTGTCTCTCAGCATCTACGTGAAAAGTCAGGTTATTGCTTGTTCTGGAGGCTGTGAGGCCCTTGTGGACACTGGGACATCACTGATCCTTGGCCCAAGAAGACTGGTCAATAATATCCTGAGGCTCATCGACTCCACGCCACAGGGTTCCGAGGTGAAAGGTCATGCCCTAGCATCACTCCCAGTCTCCACACAAAAGGATATCCAGGGCCAGCCTCTCTTCTTCTCACTCTAACAGCAATATGTTTCATGTTTTGCAGCCCATAACCTGTCCTCTATTATTTTCTATCAATGGCATCAATTACTCGCTGCCAGCTCAAGCCTACACCATTAAGGTGAGGGGACAATACTGAGGGTTAGTTCTCAAACTGGAGTTTCAGGAACCCTTGGACTGCTGCTGGGAGGAGGGCGACATCTTCAGACCATGTCACACCATTGCAGATGCTTTTGAGCATTTTGGCCGGGCCAGTGCCTCCCACAGAACCAATCACTTGAGAGTAAAGGGCCGTCTGGGACAGTGAAAATCCTGAAATAAATGTGGACATGCCACACCATGCTGGCATGGTGGGAGTCACAAGGCGAGGGGAACACTGAGGCCCTCAGTCCTCAGAGAGCTTCAGTTCAATCTGAACCCTTAGGTGCATGAACATGAAAGTCAGTGCTAGCAGTCCCTGAAATAGGCCATGTTACAAGTAGAATGGCTAGGGACAATCCCAGTGTGATGTCCTAGCATAAATTAACAGTCTCCCTTCCCTTCTCAAAGTTTTCCTGCTTTGGATGACAAATTACATGGTCCCCCTAGATCTCAGCTGCTTCTTCCCCTTGCTCTGACCAGGTGCTCCCTTTGTGAGTTGGGGTACCCAACCCCTACTCGGATTGGGGATGTTGAATACTAAGGTGAATAAAGGGTGCACAGTGATTGTTCAGCCCCGGCACAGGGTGGAGGCTTCTGTCAGCTCCCTGTGGGAGTACATAGCAGGCTGATGGGCTCAAAGAAGGCTTTGAGGAACAGAAGGAATTTCAGGAATTCTAAAACCACAAACTCATGGAGCCATATGGAGGGTTGCTTGGTTCTAGGCAACACTGCACTGAATTCCATGCAAATGGCATCCCAAGCTGCTCTGCACTGGGGCACTGGGGACTTACCAAGGGTGATGAGGGTTACTGACTGACCGGTGGGAATGGGGAACCAGAATAAGTTACCCAATCAAGCCTGGAGTTGCCAAAGAAGGTGAGTGTGGGCCAAAGGAGGCTTCCCAAAGTTACTAAGTCTTCAAGAATGTGTTGTGGGCACTGCTATATTTAAGATGGATAACCAACAATGAGTTAATGTGTAGCACAGGGAACTCCACTCAGTTATATGACAGCCAGGATGGGAGGGGTATCTCCGGGTCCAGGATACATAGGTACAGACAATTGAGTCCATTTACTGTCCACCTGAAACTCAGAATATTGTTAATCAGCTATAGTCCAATACAAAATAAAATTATTTAATAAAGTTTGGATTGTGGGGATGCCAGAGGAGGACCTGCATTCTCTATAGAGAAAACAAGTAGCAGGAGTCAGGAGGAAAGAAACAGGGAGTGAGGAGAACCAGGGGACACTATTGTTCTTTTCTCAAAATTGTATTGAAGTGTGGCTGATCTTCAGTGTCGCCTTAAGTTTTGCTGCACAGCAATGTGACTCAGTTATATACATAAAAAATATATATTCTTCCTCTTATTCTTTTTCATGTGGTTTATCACTGGATATTGAACATAGTTCCTTACTCTCTACAGTAGGACTTTGCTGTTTATCATTCCACTGTTTAATGAACTTCCAGTCCTTCACTCACCACACCCTTCCTCATGGCAGCTGCATGTATGGCCCCTTTTTGGTTTTGTATGAACTCTCACATGCCCTGAAGCTCATAAAATCACTTGATACTTACCAAAAGAGGGAAATAAAACCAAGAATTGTACTCGGTCAGGATATTGGGGGGAGTCGCTGATAAGGACTCAGGCTGACTCCCCCAGGATTCTAGCGGTGACTGCTATACCACCTTTAAAGAGAACACAGCGAGTGCATCTACAGAGACCTGGATCCTGGGTGACATCTTCCTGAGGCAGTACTTCTCGGTTTATGATCGAGGAAATGACAGGATTGGCCTGGCACAGGCAGTGTAAACGCTTGGAGTGATTCAGCATTCAGTAAGGCCACTCCTAACACACATTCACTCACACTTAGGGCACTCCTGCCCAGGATGGTGATGAACTGCATTTGGTGGTCTGCACACCCTATTCTCAGTAAAGAATGAAGTGTTTCACTTGTAATGGTGCTGAAACAAATGGGTGCCTCTGTTTGTGTCTGGGGGTGAAGGATCTAGTACCATGTCTGAATCAAAATTGAGAGAAGCCCTCTCCAGCTGGCTTAAAGGAAAAGGGGGACTCACTGAAATGATTCTGGGAATCCAGGACACAAGAATCAGAGTAAATACAAAGATCTCAGTGACTGGACCCAAGAAATCAGAAGTCATCAGTTCTCTCTTTCTCACCCTTGCTCTTTCCCTCCCCTTTCCTTTGGGGGCCTTAGCCTGACAACTTTCTTCCTTAAGGCTTCTACACCTAGTGAGGGAGTCCAAGCTACCTGCCTTAGTATTTTGTATACCCAAGGCATCACCTAGTAAGAAAAGAAGCTCGGGGATATCAGAGTTCAATGGTGTTCTCTGAATGACCCACCTCAGATCACCTGTACAGCCCCAGATCAGCCATCCTGGCAGGGCCATGGGGTCCTATGTTTGGCTTTACATGGTCATTGGCCCTGACCCAGCAGCACACATGATTCTCAGTTTCCTCCAGAACTACATGACTGAAGCTGGGGAGAGGCAGCCCCAAGGATAGCGACTGGGGGATGGTCTAGGCCATGGAAGAGTTTGTGATGACCCACCAACTCCACCACCTCCTCATTCAGAGGAATTCTAAGGGGTAATGAAATAGACTCTCTTTGTCCCATCTCAGATGATCTTATCACTGGGCTTCTCCTCCAGGGGAGTCTGGGAGAGGTAGTTCCTGCAGAGCTGGTTCCCTCTTGTTCCCACACTCCACTCACCAGCTCTCTGCCACATATGCCTTCTCTGTCCATTCCAGTCCTACTTGGTAAGTGATGGCCCCAGTGGATCCCTGAGCCATCGCCCTCCTCCAGGGCACAGAATGCCCCTTCCTTAGCCTCCAATGCTGCTGGGGAGAATGCAACACATGTTTTGGGGCCCCCAGGATACACAGAGCCTTCAGCCTTTTTGAGTTTCCTCTAGGGGTGGATCTACAAACTCTTTGCTTGAAGCTGCCACGGTTAGGCACTTTTGCAGTGGAAGCATCCATTCTTTCCACCTGGAGGCCCTCAATAGATGTCTCAGCTGAGACACAGCAGGGGTCAGAGGTTGATTTCCTTTCAGAATGACTGGCTTGATCTCCTTGTTGTATAAGAGACTCTCAAGAATCTTCTCAAGCACCACAGTTCAAAAGCTTAATTTTTTGGCATTCACTCTCTTTTTGTCCAGATCGTACATCTATTCATGATTCCGGGAAAAAATCATATCTTTGACACTACAGACTTCTGTAGCAAAGTGAGTCTCTGATTTTATTACACTGTTCAGGTTTTTCATAGCCATGTGTCATTCGAAGTAGCAAATGTCTTTTGATTTTGTGGCTGCAGTCAAGGTCCATCGTGATTTTGGAGCCAAGAAAATAAAATCTGCCACCTGTTTCCACTTTTCCTCATCTATATGCCATGAATTGTGGGACTGAATGCCATGAATGTTGAGTATTATTTTGTGAATAGGTTTTTGAATGTTGAGTTTTAAGCCACTTTTTGCATCTCCTCTTCTCATCAAGAGGCTCTTTAGTTCTTTGCTTTCTGCCATTAGGGAGGTGTCATCTTCATATCTGTGGCTGTTGATAATTCTCCCAGCAATCTTGATTCCACTTGAGATTTATTCAGTTCAGCATATTGAATGATGTATCCTACATATAAGTTCAATAACCAGAGTGACATTGTATACCATTTCATGTTCCTTTCCGATTTTAAATCTTTCAGTTGCTCCATGTCTGATTCTAACTGCCACTTTTTGACCTACATACAGACTTTCCAGGGACAGGTAAGGTCATCCTCTACTCCCATTCCCTTAAGAATTTTCCACAGTCAGTTGTGGTCCACACAATGGAAGTATTTAGCATGGTCAGTGAAGCAGATGAAAATGTTTTTCTGGGATCCCCTTGCTTTCTCTATGATCTGTGGATGTTGGCAATTTGATCTCTGGTTCCTCAAACCAGTTTATACTTCTGAAAGTTCTCAGTTCATGTACTGTTGAAGCTTAGCTTGAAGGATTTCAAGCATTACCTTGCTAGCATGTGAGATAAGTGCAATTGCATGATAGGTTGAACATTCTTTGAAATTGCCTTTCTTGTGGATTGGTTGAAAACTGATCTTTTCCTGTACTGTGGCCACTGCTGAGTTTTCCAAGCTGCTGGCATACTGAATGCAGCAGTTTTATAGCCTCATTCCTTAGGATGTTTTAAACAGCTCAGCTGGAATTCCATCACCTCCACTAGCTTTGTTTGTAGTAATGCTTCCTAAGGCCCACTTGACTTCATACTCCAGTATATCTGGCTTTACAAGAGTGACCCAAGCATCATCCCTATCCCGAATTTATGACCATTTTTGTACAGTTCATCTTGGCATTCTTGCCACCTCCTCTTAATCTCATCTGCTTCTGGTATGCCTTTGACTTTGCTGTCCTTTATTCTGCCCGTCTTTGCACGAAGTGTTCCTCTGGTAGCTCCAATTTTCCTGAAGAGTTCTATACTCTTTAAAATTCTATCACTTTCCTCTAATTCTTGCACTGTTCACTTAAAAAGACTTTCTAATCTCTCCTTGTTTTTCTCTGGAGATCTGCATTCCATTGGGTATATCATTCCCTTTTTCCTTTGCCTTTCACTTCTCCTATTTTCTCAGCTGTTTTTAAGACCTCCTCAGGCAACCACTTTTCCTTCTCATATATGTTTTTCTTGGGGATGGTTTTGGTGACCGCCTCCATACAATGTTACAAACCTCCATCCATAGTTCTTCAGAATACCAGACCTAATCACTTGAATCTATTTTTCATCTCCACTATATAATCATAAGGATTTAATTCAGGTCATAGCTGAATGTTTTAGTGGTTTTCCTTACTTTCTTCAATTTAAGCCTGAATATTGCATGCTTCTGCCTAAGCATTCTGCCAGATCACCACCCACCACTCCCAGTGAGTGTGGAGCAAAAACACACAAATTGAGGACTGTTGCCCTGGGTTTTTGCTTGGCGATTCACATGTATAGGTGTGTGAACTTGATCAACTCCCTTAACCTCAGTTTTCTCATCTGGAAAATGGGTGCCATGATGATAATTCCACCTTCTAGATTGCATGTGTGCCTGCTAAAAACAAGTGGTGCTGAGAGGGCTTTCTGCGTTCCTGAGTCTGGAACAAATATGAATTATCCTCCCACAAGGGGAGAAGAGAATCTTCTGTTTAGAGGTTATGGCTGCCATCCCCAAGGCTAAATATTGATTGAAGGCTAATGACCTCTATTTCTGGACCATGATACAAAATTCTGACTGAGCCGATGCTTCTGTTTTCTGGGCTCCAACAAAAGCTAATGACTACTGGCTCAGATTACTCCCTTCCCAGCCTTACCTGTCAGCCTTTCCTTGACAATGACTTCTAGCCTGAAATTGCATTGCAAGGAGAGCTGTAAGGCTTTCGATGTCTTGTCAGTTTCCCATATCTCCAGCATAGCAACAAGTAGCTGTTATGGCTACTTGTCATAGCAACAACTATGGCAACCTGTACAGTCCAATCTCAGCCTGTTAAATGAAACTGTCCTCATTTGGCCCCTCATGTTGAAATTACCTACAGTTGCCTTAGAAACCTTCCTATCCTTTCTGTTTAATGACAAAATATATGTGGACCTCATCTAGTTTTCTTTCCCAAATATGATTTCAACCATGCAATGAAGTAACCAGACACTGACTCGTCTAACTACCCACAGAAATTGATAAAAGCAAGCCAACCACTGCGCATTTCTCACTTGCCCCAAAACACCACTGAAGTGATCTGCCTCAACAAAGGGACATGTTGGCATGTACACTCCAGAAGAGACAATTTTTCTGCATTCGTTTTCCACCTAGTACAGAATATTTACCACATGCCTCACCCTCCAGCACCTGATCACCTGCTTTTTGCAGACTCAGCCCACTCCAGTTTCCTTCCACATCCCTCAGTAAAATCTAGAGCACAAACTCAGTCAAAGCTCTCACTCCTACAGATAATGTTTTTTTTTTTTCTTTAGAAAACAATGTTTGGTAACACATTCAATATCTTGTGCTCCTTGCCTTGGATTCAAGGACCTGCACCAGAGAATGGGAAGCCTCCCCTTCCACCTAAATCTTTCTCCACTCCCACCAGGGCCAGAGGCTTCACTGGACCCTCTGTTCTCATTGGTATTGTTCAGTTGCTAAGTCATGTCTGACTCTTTGTGATTACATGCATGGAAACAGAACAGGCTTCCCTGTATTTCACTATTTTGTGGAGTTTCCTCAAACTCATGTCCATTGAGTTGGTGATGCTGTCTCAACATCTAATCCCTTTGGCCCCTCTCCTTCTGCCTACAGTCTTTCCCAGCATCAGGGTCACTTCCAATGAGCTGGCTCTTCACATTAGATGCCCTAAGTGTTGGAGCTTCATCTTCAGCATCAGTTCTTCCACTGAATATTGCTCTGCCACTTCCAAAACAAAACTCATATTTCCAATCATCTAACAAAATTGAACATTGATAAAGTTTAATAGAAAAGGATCTTGTCCTCTGGGAAATCCCAGCATTGCTGCCCTGCCTTTCTCTTACCATTCTCTCCACCTGGCATAGAATTGCTTCCCTACAGCTTCTCCAGCTTGAACCAGCCAGCCGACCCATCATTGTCAGCTATCCAGGAATCTTTCCTTCCTCCTTCCCCAAAGACTTCTGCCTGCTCCCTAATTGCCCTCTGTACATCAGTTCAGTTCAGTCTCTCAGTCATGTCCAACTGTTTGCTATATCATGGGGTGCAGCATGCTAGAGTTCCCTGTCCATCACCAATTCCCACAGCTTGCTTAAACTCATGTTCATCAAGTTGGTGATGCCACCCAACAATTTCCTTTCCTGTCTTCCCCTTTGCCTCCTGCCTTTAAACTCTCCCAGCATCAGGGTCTTTCTTTTCTAATGAGTCAATTCTTCCCATCAGGTGGCCAAAGTATTGGAGGTTCAGCTTCAACATTTGTCATTAAAAAGAATATTTAGGACTGATTTCCTTTAGGATGGACTGGTTGAATCTCCTTGCAGTTCAAGAGACTCTCAAGAGTCTTGTCCAACACCACAGTTCGAAAGCATCAGTTCTTTGGTACTGAGCTTTCTTTATGGTCCAACTCACATCCACTCCCGAATCCCAGAAAAACCATAGCTTTGACCCTACAAACGCTTAGTTGTAAAGGAATGCCTCTGCTTTTTAGTATGCTTTCAAGGTTTTTCATAGCTTTTTTTTATAAGGAGCAATTGTCCCTTTTTTCACAGCTGCAGTCACTATCTGCAGTGATTTTGAATCCCAGGAAAATAAAGTCTCTCACTGTTTTCATTGTTTCTCCACGTATTTGCCATGAAGCAATGAAACTGGCTGCAGTTATCTTTGTTTTTTGATCTGTAAATACCACATCAAGGCCATCTACAAGAAAATGAAATGCAAAAAGGCAAAATGGTTGTCTGAGGAGACCTTACAAATAACTTAAGAAAGAAGAGAAGCAAAAGTCAAAAGAGAAAAGAAGGACATACCCATGTGAATATAGAGTTGCAAACAAAAGCAAGAAGAGATTAAGAAAAAGCCTTCCTAAGTGATCAGTGCAAAAAAAAAAAAAAATAGAGGAAAACAATAGAATGGAGAAAATCAGAGATCTGCTCAAGAAAATTAAAGGTAGGGAAGGGACATTTCATGCAAAGATGGGCCCAATGACAGCCAGAAATGGCATGGATCTAGCAGAGGCAGAATATGTTAAGAAGAGGTTGAAAGAATATATAGATGAACTATGCAAAAAAGATGTTAATGACCCAGATAACCACGATGATGTGATCACTCACCTAGGGCTAGACATCCTGAAATGCGAAGTCAAGGGGGCCTTCAGAAGCATATCTATGAGCAAAGCTAGTGGAGGTGATGGAATTGCAGTTGAGCTATTTGAAATCCTAAAAGATGGTGCTGTTAAAGTGCTGCAATCAATATGCCAGCAAATTTGGAAAACTCAGCAGTGGCCACAGGACTGGAAAGGTCATTTTCATTGCAATACCAAAGAAAAGCAATTTCAAAGAATGTTCAACTACCACACAGTTGCACTCATCTCAAATGCTACCAAAGTAGTTTCTCCAAGCAAGTATTCAACAGTACATGAACTGTGAAATTCTATACGTTCAAGCTGGATTTAGAAAAGACAGAGGAACCAGGGATCAAATTGCCAACATCCACTGGGTCATAAAAAAAGCAAGAGAATTCCAGAAATACACCTACTTCTGCTTTATTGATCATGCAAAAGCCTTTGACTGTCAATCACAACAAACTGTGAAAAAATTACAGAGATTGGAATATCAGACCATCTTACCTGCCTTCTGAGAAATCTGTGTGCAGGTCAAGAAACAACAGTTAGAACTGAACATGGAAAATCAGACTGGTTCCAAATAGGGAAAGGAGTACATAAAGGCTATATATTGTTGAGAGTCAATTCCTAGGCAGATTGATAAGAAGTCCAGGGGTCCCCAAGGAGAGAGGGGTCTGGAATTCTCAAGGAGGAAGAAAGGACAAACTTTTTTTTTCCCTCTACATTCCTTAGGATTATATAACAATAATGTATCCTGCTTGAGGACAGTCTCTGGAAAAAAAAACCTTCTGGCTAATCCTGTTATATTAAGGTGCAAATTATGGGAGTAGGTCTATTGAGGTCTTTACAACATCCAGACATTATTTTCATTCACTGTAATAACTAATTAGTGAGTATATAATGCCTTGCTAACACTAGCAAGGGGGTACTCTTTCTGCCCCCTTCTGATGCCTATGTCATTAGCTTTCTCTATCTCCTTTATACTTTAATAAAACTTTATTACACAAAATATCTGAGCATTCAAGCCTCTTCTCGGGCCCCAGATTGAATTCTTCTCCTCTGGTGGCCAAGAATCCTGGCATCTTTGCATGGTTTAGCAACAACCTTTCATCTTGGGGGGATTCTTCAGGAGAAGGTAAGGATGCTTGGAGCTCTAGTTCTTTGTTCTCGTAGTGAACACGTTTTCTGCTGTACTTTACTAACCCTATGGTGTGCTTGTGTGAATGAATGACACGCCCTGCAAAAAGCACCTGTGGAGCCCTACTCTGCGGTTCTGTGGTGACCTCACATGGCTTATGGCAGATGCCTGTTGGGGGTTTATACTGAACTTCCAATGTCAAGAGGCACCCATGGCTCCTTCGGGGGACCCACCAGAAATGGGCAAAGCATGTCAACTTAACTCTCCTTTTCGGTCAAACTTTTCGGTCTCTTTGACCATTTCAGAACTCCTTGGAATTAGAAGTACTAAGCTAAGTTGTTGGATCATAGACTGTCAAGGGACTTGTGATCTATACTATTACTGTGTATGATGACTTTGGTCCCAAACTTGCATTGGAAGTCAGGAAGCGCCTAGCCTTGCTAGGCATGGAAAGTTTGGAAGATGGACGTCTAGCTTCAAGAGCATCTCTGAGGGTAAAGGTTACTCAGATTGGAAATATAAGAGAACCCCCGCCCCTTCGGTAAACCTGGCTCTTAGTGGAACAGAGGAAACTCTTATACTGGTGTGGTGATGCTTAGGAGGCTCTTATATTGATGTGGTGAGGCTTGGAAAGAACATCTCAGTTTTATGTTAGTATCAGTCGTATTGTGGTCAAGAATATACTCAGGGTCATGCCCAGGAACTCAGGTGATGGGAATGTTTCCCCCAGTGGTTAAGCCAGGGAAACATTCTTGAAGATTACTCTGATTGCACCCTGGGTGGCATCAGAGTCAAGCAAGGTTTTAATGGTGAGGATCTGGACGTCAATCAGAGATGCCATGAGGTCTATCCCTGGTGCATCTCCACCCCATCTCAGTGGTAGAACCAGGAGGGACGAGTAGGGTCCCATGTGTCGGTAAGTGACAGACAAAGTTCGACAAGGAAAGAAAAGTTTTGGTGTAAATTCTGTCTATACCCTCATCTAGAGCAGGCAGGGATGCCTCCGGTAGAAATAGGGTGCTGGTTGCTCTCTCTCTCTCTCTCTCTCTCTCTCTCTCTCTCTCTCTCTCTCTCTCTGTCTCTCTCTTACACATGGGAGCTAAGAATTCCAGCCTCACTACTTTGAACTGTATCCTGAAAAACTGGGATAGACTTGATACCCAGGGCTTAAAGAAGACACAACTGGTCTTCGTATGTGATACTGCATGGCCACTGTATCCATTGGAGGACAGTGAACCATGGCCAGTTGGAGGGTCTTTTATGTATAATACTGTTTTACAATTAGACTAGTTCTGTGGAAAACAAGGAAACTGGGTAGAAGTAGCATATGTGTTGCCCTTTTTCTGTCTGTGAAATATACCAGACTTAGGTCCTAAGGGTATAGATTTGGGTGTGAAACCTTCAGCTCCCTCCTGTCCTCCTACTTTGCTAGATGAGATGGAGGACAGGAGACAAAGAGATAAAGAAAAGCAGGTTTCTCCAATCTATCCCTGGGATCACATGCACAGAGAAGCCAGAGAGACTGAGGAACAGCCACACAAGCTGTTGCCTCTTCATGAAGCACCCACAGGAGAAATAATCAGTCTATGAGAGTTAATAAGCCTTTTTCTTATCAAGAAATACAAAAAACCAAGGAGGATCTGGGAGACTATTTAGACAACCCAGAAAAATATATTAGAGCTTTTAAAGGTGTTACTCAGCTTTATGACCTTACTTGGAAGGATGTGATGTATGTCTTGGGACAAACACTGACTCCTAACTCCAAGACTCGAGTTTTCGGGAAAGTGGTTGCTTATGGAGATGAATGGTTTGGTAATGAATCAGTAGGGAAGAGGGAGGATGAGATAACCTCCCTCCCCACTGGAAATCAGGTGGTCCCAACTACAGAACCAGACTGGGACTACAACATAGTCTAAAGGAGGATGGGATCAGAGTCATTTTGTCAGATGTGTTCTTGAAGGACTCAGGCAGGCATGTGCTAAGCCTTTCAGTTCAGTTCATTTCAGTTCAGTTTGAAAGGTGCCTTCTATTCAGGGCCTCTGGCAGAAAAAATTCAATTTCTATTTGCCTTTGAGGAACCTACACAGCCAGCTTCTCAGTTAACCTGGACAGTTTTGCCTGGGGATCTCGTGACAGTCCTCACTTATTTGGAGAAAGTTTGTCACAGGATCTTCAAGACTTTAATAGCTCCAAAGAGTGGTGTTACAATTTGTAGATGATACTTTGCTTGGTGCTGAGACAGAGAAAGCTTATTCAAAAGCCTCAGAAGACTTCTTAAACTTTCTTGCAGGCTGCGGTTACAAGGCATCAAGAGAAAAGGCTCAGCTTTCTCAACAGTCTCTTAGATATCTGGGCTTAATGATATCAGAAAGGACTAGGGCCATAGACCCCGAGAGAATTAAACCTATAGTAAACCATTCCCAACCTATGACTTTAACACAATTGAGAGGATTTTGGGGAATCACTGGCTACTGTCACATTTGGATTCTAGCTTATGGGGTACCTGCCTGGCTTTTAAATTAACTTATAGCTGAAAGTCAGCAGGCCCAAACTGACAAATTGGTTTGGTCTCAAGACACACAAAAGGCTTTTAAGATTCTTCAGATTACCCTCCTGCAAGCTCCTGCTCTGAGCTTGCCCACAGGGTCAGAATTTAATTTGTCACTGAAAGAAAAGGTATGGCCTTGGGAGTTTTGACACAACCCCAAGGGCCTCACCAGCAACCTATTGCTTATCTAAGCAGAGAATTAGATGTAATTTCATGTGGGTGGCCCCACTGCCAAAGAGTATTTGGGGCAGCGGCTTTTTAGTACCTGAAATCTTTAAAAATAGTTAATGGTGAAACCTTACTGCACTGACTTCTTTTTTTTTTTTTAATTTTCAAAAAATTTTTATTTTATTTTTTTTATTTTTTATTTTTTTATGATGTGAGTGGGAATCTTAAATTCTAAGGTTAATATTTGGATGACAGACAGTAGCCTTCTTACATATCAGTTATTGTTTTTAGAAGGACCAGTAACTAAGCTTAAGTTTGTGGAAATTTAAATCCTGCCACTTCCTTCCTGAGAAGGAAAATGAAACACATGATCATGATTGTTCCCAATTCCTAACCTTAAACTATTAAGCTCGGGAGGATCTAATGGATACTCCATTAGACAATCCTGACATGGAAATATTTACTGATGGCAGTTCTTTTGCTCGGAATGGAGAGTGTAAAGCAGGTTATGCTGTGGTGACGGCTGAACAGATTTTAGAAGCAAAATCTCTCCCCTAGAGAACCAGTGCCCATTTAGTGGAGCTTGTGGCTCTAACCCGAGCTCTAGAGTTAAGCAAAGGGCAGCGGGTAAATATCTACACTGATTCTAAGTATGCTTATTTGATTTTACATGCTCATGCTGCAATATGAAAAGAAAGACAGTTTAAAACAGCAAGAGGAGAACTTATTAAACATTTTAAAGAGATCGAGAGACTTTTAACTGCTATATATTGTCCTAAAGAAGTAGCTCTTATGCATTGCAAAGGACACAACAGGGATGGGAATAAAGTAGCTGAAGGTAATCAGCTGACTGACTGTCAAGCCAGAAAAGTGGCACTTTATGAAACCCCCTCACTACAGACGCCTTTGATCTGTACAGGTCCTGTGAAACAGGAAAAACCACAATATACTGAGGAAGAATTAGAAAGATATGAGAAAAGAGGAGCAAAGATTACTGATAAAGGATGGTTACAGTCTGAGGATGGATGATTAATAATTCCTGAAATGCTCAATGGAAAATTCTTAAGGGTTTACACCAGAGTTTTCATTTGGGTGCAGAGAGTACTTACCAGATGACTTTTCATTTGTTTGAAGGTAAAAATGTAATGAAAACTTTAGAGAGCATTATCAAAAGGTGTGAGGTATGTCAGAAAAATAACTCAAGGTCTAAAAAGCTAGCAAAATCTGGTTTACAGCGAAGTGGAAAGTATCCTGGAGAGGACTGGGAAATTGATTTTACTCATATGTCAAAAGCTAATAGATATTCTTGCTTACAAGTTTGGCTGGATACTTTTACTGGATGGACTGAGTCTTCTGCATGTTGTAGTGAACAAGCTAAGAAGGATATAAAGATTTTAATCCATGAAATTATCCCCAGGTTTGCAGCCTTCAGACTGACAATGGCTCCACCTTTAAAGCTGCTGTAACTCAGGGAGTGTCTAAAGCTCTGGGAATAAAATATCACTTACACTGTTCCTGGAGACCCCAATCCTCAGGAAAGGTTGAAAAAGCTAATGACATTATCAAAAGACATCTGTGCAAATTAACTCAAGAGATGCAGGACAATTGGATTAAAGTCCTACCCATAGCTTTAATGAGGGTTTGAACTGCCCCCAAAAAGGACAGACTGTCCCCCTTTGAATGTATTCATGGAAGGCCTTTCTTATACACAGACATTGTTATAGACCCTGAAGCCTTGGATTTAACTAATTATGTAACTCATCTCTAAGTTTTTTAACAGGCATTAACAGAACTCTGAGAGACGACCTCTGACCCAGCTTCTGAGTCAAACAAGCCTCTATTTGAGCCAGAAACCGAGGTCCTCATTAAAACATTGGGGCCTAGGGGCTCATCCCTCGAGCCCTGCTGGGAAGGCTCTTACCAGGTTATTCTTTCTTCTCCCACAGCTGTCAACGTGCCAGGAATTGATCCGTGGGTACATCACACTACAGTTAAGATGCAGCACCCTTACCAGAACTAAGTGACTTCATTTTATGTCTTTACTTTCTATGCTCTGACTTTGTACTTTTTAAATGGGCCTGATAATCTATGTGAGCCTACGTAAGCTGACTCCAAAATTCCTGAGTCTGCTGTTTGATCCTCAAGACAATGCCTTCCTGTCCTGGTCTCACTCCTATGCAGCATTTCACAATCAGTCTAACTGCTGGGTCTGTGGAGCACTCCTTCCTCATCAATGGAAGGCTTCCAATGGTGGACATCTCCACTTCAAGGAAATACTTTCTCCAAGTCTGTGAATACCATCGACAACAATTATATGTGATGCCTCTTCTTTATCTGAAGACATATAACAGTCCATATAACATATAAAATGGACTGGTGCAACACTTTGTATTTTTAACTATGGATATAATATAACTTCTAATTTTGATTATACATTTTCTCTGTTCAATGATGATTTTGCTACATATAAGGCAAATGGGTCTTGATATAATGGTTTATTACCTGACGTTTATCAAATATGGAATGAGGTTATATGATTAATTCCTGAGAAAGGATGTCTAATATCTACTGCCCCAATATGCTGGGAACAAAAGAGCCATCCCCTGAAGTTAGTCGGCAAATAATTATAGTGATTGGAAACACTTATGATTTTTGCCTCAGGAAATATGCAATATAATCATTCCCGTGTGTCCCAACTACAATTCAAGTCCTCCCTTTGTCTGGCTAGGCACTGATTGGGACTGGATATCTCAGTCACGCTGGCTTGCTCCTATTAGACTTATTGGATACGTGGCTCTTACCTATGGGCATGGCTTTCCCCTGTTTGGATAGGAAGATGCACCCTAGGCCTAGCCTTTACTCACGGCTTTATATTTTCAAAGCGTCCGGAAAAGCCTGCTAATTTACCCCACCTTAAAACTCAGTGGACAAGGTCTGTATTTCACTGGTATGATTATTTGGCTGCAGTGTTTGTTCCCTCTTTGGGAACTACAGATGCTATGCTATGAGTGAATGCTTTGGCTAATTTTACCCAACAGGCATTACAAGATTCTCAAAAAGCTATTTCAACTCTTAATGCTGAACAAGCACAAATTAGAAAGGTGGTTTTACAAAACAGATTAGCTTTAGCTATTCTGCAGCTGTGCAAGGAGGAACTTGGGCCATTATTCACACCCAACGCTGTACTTATATACCTGATATGAGCACTGATGTTACTCATTTCACTAAAAACATGACTGGGGCTATGGAGAATACTGAAGCCCCAATTACCTCACTTTGGGAGACTGTAACTAGTTCCCCATGGAGGAAAACTATCTTAATGACAATAATTCTGATTGTTCTATTTTTGCTGTTTGTTCCCGGCATCTGTAACCACTTAATTGGACTTTTTTCTAGTCGAAAGAAGGCTTTTAAGTTACAAATGGTAGTCTGAGCTCCTATGAGTGCCACAGCCTCCTCCAACTATCACTTGGGGTCCCTGGATCATAGTCCCTGAATATGAAGGTTAGGAGGATATATTGCCTAAACAATTTAGGGACCATGTCCCTAGACAGCAGGAAGTATTTATGAAATGAAAACAATGCCCTTTCCCTTGGCAACATAATCCTCCTTAAAGAAAAGGGGGAATGAGAAAGTCAATTCCTAGGCAGATTGATAAGAAGTCCAGGGGTCCCCAAGGAGAGAGAGGTCTGGAATTCTCAAGAAGGAAGAAAGGATAAACATTTTTCCCTCTACATTCCTCAGGATTATATAACAATCATGTATCCTGCTTGAGGACAGTCTCTGGAAAAAAAAACCTTCTGGCTAATCCTGTTATCTTAAGGTGTAATTTATGGGAGCAGGCCTAGTGAGGTCTTTACAACCTTCAGACATTCTTTTGATTTACTGTAATAACCAATTAGAGAGTAAATAGCTCCATGGCTAACACTAGCAAGGGGGTACTCTTTCTGCCCCCTGCTGATGCCTATGTCAGAAGCTTTCTCTATCTCCTTTATACTTTAACAAAACTTTATTATGCAAAAGCTCTAGGTGAACAAGCCTCATCGGCCCCAGAATGAATTCTTCTCCTCCGGAGGCCAAGAATCCAGGCATCTTTGTGTGGTTGACCAGCAATGTTTCATTGTCACATTGCTTATTTAAATTATATGCTTAGTATATCATGGGAAATGCCCAACTGGATGAAGCACAGGCTGAAATCACGATTGCTGGAAGAAATATCAATAAACTCAAATATGCAGAAGACACCACCCTAATGGCAGAAAGTGGAGAGGAACTAAAAAGTCACCTGATGAAAGTGAAAGAGGAGAGTGAAACATCAGGCTTAAACTCCACGTTCAGAAAATGAAGATCATGGCATTTGGTCCCATCACTTCATGGAAAATAGATGGGGAAACAATGGAAACAGTGAGAGACTTTATTTTGGGGGGCTCCAAAATCACTGCAGATGATGATTGCAGCCATGAAATTAAAAGATGCTTGCTTGTTTGAAGAAAAGCTATGACAAACCTAGAAAAAATTTTTAAAAGAAGAGACATTACTTTGCTGAAAATGTTCAGTATGATCAAAGCTATGATTTCTCCAGTTATTGTGTATGGATGTGACAATTGGATCATAAAAAAATGTGAATGATGAAGAATTGATGCTTTTGAACTGTGGAGTTGGACAAGACTCTGGAGAATCCATTGGACTACAAGGAGCTTCAGCCAGTCAATGCTAAAGGAAAACAATTGTGAATATTTATTGGAAGGACGGATGCTGAAGTTGAAACTCCAATACTTTGACCAACTGATGTGAAGAAAGTACTCATTAAAAAAGACCCTATTACTGGGAAAGATTGAAGGCATGAGGAGAAGAAGATAACAGAGGATGAGATGGTTGGATGGCATCACTGACTCGATGGACATGAGTTTGAACAAGCTCCAGGAGTTGGTGATGGACAGGGAGACCTGGCATGCTGCAGTCCATGGGGTTGCAAAGAGTTGGACATGACTGAGTGACTGAACTGAACTGAGCATACCCCATAGCAAATGCTACTTGTAATTGGCATGTTTCTCCAGCAAGAGTGGGTCTCCCCAAGGTCCCAACACATATTGCCAATCAAGTCTGCACCCAGGCACAGAAGTCAGTGCCTGGCATTCACAAGGCATTCAGTGAGTTCTGATTGCAGGGGGACCTCCATTTTAGTCGACATAAAGAAATAAAGGAGACATTTATCCTCCTGTCTCAAACAACTCCAAAGTAGACAAGATAAATGAAAGAGCAGTTTGTTACATCAAACATCAGGCAGCAGAGAATGGATTCCTGAGCGGGGGAGCAAGCAAGGTGAGTTCTACAATTGCCCCAACTCTAGAAATAATTTCCAACACATCCATGGAAGTGGTAACTAGGCAGAAACAAATGGTCTCCCCAAGAAGAGAGATTTGAGACTTTAGATATTTAGAGTTCACAGGAGAGAGCTTCACGCAGAGATCTGTGGCAGTATACAGGGGATACCCCTCCAGTCTTCAGCAGAGTTGATAGTACTGGTCAGTATTATATGGAGCAATCTTTGAGTCTCATATTGAGCCAGGCCTAATTGTGTCCCTACCAACCAGCCTGCAAATTACTCATAATTCCCATGACACCAGTATGGCCCTGAAGACAATATAGCCTTGCTAGTGGGGAATAGTAAACCTGGTCTAAAGGCTGGTCTCATCTCAGCTAAAAAAAAAAGTGGACAGCAAGCCTTCAAAAAGTACAATTGTTTCCAAGAAGTTAACAGTGTTTGCAAACAGTGCCAATTATATATTTATATAATTTATATAATTTATATAATTATATAATTTATATAATTATAAAAATTGAAAAATAAGAATTCAAAGGGTATAAGTGACCATATCCAATATTCAATTAAAATTTCATTATGAATTGTCAAAGTATTTGTCCTAGGTGAGCCACAATATTGTAAAATAATTATCCTCTAATTAAGATAAATACATTTAAAAAGAAAAAAAAATTTCCGATGTGCAAAAAGCAAGAAAATATCCATAATGACGGAAAAATCAATTAGCAAAAACACAGTTGGAATATACATTATATAATTAGCAAGAAAGGACATTAAAATGCTTACTAGAATAATCTGTATATTCATGAAGCTGAAGACTATAGAGTATGTTAAATAGAGGCATGGAAAACAGGAATGGAAAGACTTTGGGAAAAAACTAATTGTCCATCACAGAAACTTGAAACTAAATATATGCAAAATATATGTAAAAAATACTAAAATATATGCAAATGGAATCCCACAGGAAATGAAAGGAGAATAGAGAAAAGAACTTCATAACAACTGGTTGAAAATTTTGCAGATACGATGAAATCTTTATTTTTTTCCCTTTTATTTTTATTAGTTGGAGGCTAGTAAATTTACAATATTGTCGTGGTTTTGGCCATGCATTCACATAAATCAGCCAAAGATTTACATGTCTTTCACATCCTGAACCCCCTCCTGCCTCCCTCCCTACCGCTTCTCTCTGGGTCTTCCCAGTGCACTAGCCCCGAGCACTTGCCTCATGCATCCCACCTGGGCTGGTGATCTGTTTCACCCTTGATAATATACATGTTTCAATACTGTTCTCTCAAAACATCCCACCCTCGCCTTCTCCCAAAGAGTCCCAAAGTCTATTCTGTACATCTGTGTCTCTTTTTCTGTTTTGCATATAGGGTTATTACTATCATCTTTCTAAATTCCATATATATGTGTTAGTATACTGTATTGGTGTTTATCTTTCTGGCTTACTTCATTCTGTATAATGGGCTCCAGTTTCATCCATCTCATTAGAACTGATTCAAATGAATTCTTTTTAATGGCTGAGTAATATTCCATGATGTATATGTACCACAGCTTCCTTATCCATTCGTCTGCTGATGGGCCTCTAGGTTGCTTCCATGTCCTGGCTATTACAAGCAGTGTGGCGATGAACATTGGGGTACACGTGTCTCTTTCAGATCTGGATTCTTCCGTGTGTATGCCCAGAGGTGGGATTTCTGGGTCACATGGCAGTTCTATTTCCAGTTTTGTAAGAAATCTCCACACTGTTCTCCATAGCGGCTGTACTAGTTTGCATTCCCACCAACAGTGTAAGAGGGTTCCCTTTTCTCCACACCCTCTCCAGCATTTGTTGCTTGTAGACTTTTGGATAGTAGCCATCCTGACTTGCGTGTAATGGTATCTCATTGTGGCTTTGATTTGCATTTCTCTGATGATGAGTGATGTTGAGCATCTTTTCATGTGTTTGTTAGCCATCTGTATGTCTTCTTTGGAGAAATGTCTGTTAGTTCTTTGTCCCATTTTTTCATTGGGTCATTTATTTTTCTGGAATTGAGCTGCAGGAGTCACTTGTATATTTTTGAGATTAATCCTTTGTCTGTTGCTTCATTTGCTATTATTGTCTCCAATTCTGAAGGCTGCCTTTTTGGATTGCTTAGAGTTTCCTTTGTTGTGCAAAAGCTTATAAGTTTCATTAGGTCCCATTTGTTTATTTTTGCTTTTATATCTACTGTTCTGGGAGGTGAGTCATAGAGGATCCTGCTGTGGTTTACGTTGAAGAGTGTTTTGCCTATGTTCTCCTCTTGGAGTTACATAGTCTCTGGTCTTACATTTAGATCTTTAATCCATTTTGAGTTTAGTTTTGTGTATGATGTTAAAGAGTGTTCTAGTTTCATTCTTTTACAAGTGGTTGACCACTTTTCCCAGCACCACTTGTTAAAGAGGTTGTCTTTTATCCATTGTATATCTTTGCCTCCTTTGTCAAAGATAAGGTGTCCATAGGTACTGCATCACCACCAACAGACCAATATAATAAATGTTTTTTAAAAGGTCTCAAGTCAGAAGGAATTTAAAAGGATGTGGAAATCTGAATCTGCAGGGGAATGAACAGTACCCAAAATGATAAACATGTAATATATATTAAAAGGTAAATATAGGGACTTCCTTGGTGGTCCAATGGTTAAGGAACTGCTTTGCAATGCAGGGGATGCTGGTTTGTTCCTTTGCCAGAGAACTAAGATCCCACATGCCACTGAGTAACTAAGCCTGCATGTCTCAAATAGAGTTTACATGCTGCAAGTACTGAGCTTGCCCTCCTTAAATAGAGTCCCTTCCACAAGAAAGACCTGCATGCAAGACTAAGATCCAACACAGCCAAAGAAATGATAAATGAGTATATGATTTAATAATTATTGATAATTATCATATTAATAATGATAGATGGGCAACTTAAAGATGCATACCATGGATCTTAAAACTATTTTTAAAAAGTTATTGTTAATAAGTGACAAAGGATCTATAAGGGAATCGCAAAATCTACTCAGTCACAAAGAAGTAAAAAGAGAAATGGAAAGAAAGAACTTGGGACAAATGGAAGATAAAGAGCAAGATGACATAATTAAACCCAACTAGAGTTAACCGCTCAGATGTGAACCCAGGCTGAAGATATAACCCAGGGCCCAGACGACAGCAGATCCCCATACACTGCACTCTGAAGATGAAACAGAGCCTGCCAGTCTCCAGAGCCCCATGTGCCTGGGCACAAAACAGCCCCAAAGGTTTGTATAGGACAATAAATTAGAAGTCTTCCATCATATAAAGTATATGCTCTGTTTATAAAGAAATTGCACTAGAAATCAATGTTTGCTGGACAGAAGAGGAATTAGGTGATAGCATAGTGTGGACCTTCCCTCTTTTACTACTCAAATTCTTCTCAGGAGGGAGCAGATAAATTGACAGGACTTACGTCTCTTCAATACTAGACATACTTGACCTGGGATACATGTTTGATTTTCACGGTTCAGTCTCCTCTCTCTTCTCCTCTCTTGCTCATCCTGGGCAACAGGGACTGCTCCCCTAAACCACAGCTGAATCACTACAAACAAATCTGGATGATATTTGCCAAGTCTTTCACATACACCAGTGAAAACTCGTTTCCTCCTATTTTGCACCTCTGGATCTTTTCAAACAACCATGTCTCTTTTACCATATCCTGGGGTCATTTTCCTCTTTCACTTGCATTGATAGTCCCATACACAGGGCCTCAAAGATACCCAATGGAATTCTTGCTCAGAGTGACCATAATACATGGAAAAAGGGAAAGAACAGGCAGCTCTTTACACTCCTCTCTTGTTCCTTCACTACATACATTCACTGAAAGCCTGTGTAGCAAGTCTGTTACATATAAACCTTGAAGTTGAAACCTTTCAAACATGTAAAAGTGCATTTCCATGCACAATCCCATCAGTTCACAGATCTGAGACACATTGCCGTGGGCACATCCCAGACAAGTGGGTGTGCTTTGTGTACTTAATTGTACAGAAGGTTATGGAGTACAATAGTGCAGTGTTTTTATGGTGTCTGAAAAGAAGCATAAACACAGTGGTAATGTAGATGGTACTAATGCTCTACTTTTAAAGGTGTGCTTAGTTGCTCAGCTGTATTTGACTTTTGCAACATATGGACTGTAGTCCACCAGGCTCCTCTTTTCATGGGTATTCTCCAAAAAAGAAAACTGAAGTGGGTTTCCATGCCCTATCCAGGTACTGTTTGTTTTATTGTTTGTGTTTGTTTTTTATGTATTATTTGTGTGAAAAGTATCATAAAGCTATTAAACTACAGTAATATATAGCCAATTGTCTTAGTTGGCTACCTAAGTAACTTTGCTGGACTTATGAAGAAATTGGGATTTTTGAACAACCTTTTGAAATGTAACTTGTTCATATACTGGGGAAATACTCTTCTGCTAAGACCTGTGGATGCAAAAGTGAACACATCCACTCCAGGGCCAAGGAAGTCACATTCTTGGTTGGGATTTTAGAGGAAACATGAGATCTCCATAATTCTAGCCATCTCAGTCCTTCAAAAGACCTTGATCAGGACAAACAAATACTAAAGTAGAAATAGTCATTGTGTTTCTACCCACTTCTAGAAACTATAGCTAACTTCTTAATACTGGATCTTGCAATGCTGGTGGACAAGATGCAGAAGTGATGTGAACAGAAATAATGGAGGTGAGACAGGTAGGTCAGAATGTGGGGTAAAAAAGACAAGGTATTTAGAAGCTGAAGAATTGAGAGAGATTTGGGACCTGAGTTGGAAAAACAGTTTTCAAAACAATTTGGGTCATGTGGCATGTACAATCCTCACCTCAGTCCTTAGATGATCGCTACTTACCAATCTGTCTCTTTTTTCTGGAGCACAGTTCAGATCCATCTAAATGTTTCCCATTGTTTCTCCTTCCTCCTGGCTCACACACTGTGCCCATCCATTCAACCTCATCCATTCTGAAAAGGTTTGTTCTTTAAGGCAGGTGCTTGTGGCTACCTACAAAATGGTCTATTCTATGCTTCTCTTTCAAAACTGAAAATCGTTTATTATATAGCTATAAAGCCCAGTAGCTACAGGATGGTATTTCCTGCTCACCCATGCTGTTAGTCATTACTGGTGACTTTGAGATGCAAGCAGAGCTAGAAGAGGGATTTATTGGAAGACTGCTTTCAAGGAGCTGATTTAGCTGAGAGGTGAGACTCTTCCCTTCCCCACCTATTTCCAAACTATTGTCTGCATTTTAGTTCTGATGGCTGGAACTCATGTAGTTGTATTGGACAATCATGCAACCTCGGAGATAGATATCACCCAAGCTCTGGCTAGCCCACCTCCAGCTTTGTTTCAGTGGGAGAGAATAATCAAGTTTATCTTGCTAAAGTTATGGTTCTTTTAGTTCTTTGCAATGTGTATCCAAACTGAATCCTGATAATACTATGTGTTTAATATGATATAGCCTTATTTTGTTGTGTTTAGTGAATATATTTATATTTTACATTTCTCATATTTTTTATTTTATAAATTGATTCATATACCCCATGTATACCTAAATTGCATAAATGCAAAATTATGATTACAAGCATGCTTTCCTATAGATTTTGCACTTTTACAGTTTCTTAGCTGCTTTCTTTTCTTGTTTTCTCCATATTTGTACAACCTGGGCCATTTCCTCTCTTATAGCCTCATCCATATCTTTATCTGCAGGCCAAGATAGACTGAGAGCTGTGTGGGGAAAACTAAAGAAGAATGAATTACAGAAACATGAATGAAGGATGGTGTTCGTTCGTACTCATCATGAATGTTCTGTAGTAGGATCACATTCCCCTGCCATTGCTGGACCCACCAGCCCCAGGTTTGCCATGATGGTGGAAGATATTTCAGCCAGTGGAATTTGAGTAGAGCTGATAAATCACTTCCAATTGGAAGTATTATTTTCTGTCCCACGAGCTGGGATATAGATGTAATGACAGGAACTGGAGTAGCCATTTTAGACCAGAGGTTAGTAACCCAGTTGGAAGATGTGACAAGAAAGAAGTGGGTCCCCATCTCTATGGAGAGACCTGAGCAAATGTTATATGAAAGATAATTGAAATTGTATTCTATTTAAGACAATGTTATTTAGGGTTTGATAACAGTAGTTGAACCTATAACATAACACTCATAATAGAATGACTGATCTTGTTGTTAGCCCTGTCTTGGCATGAGAGTCTGAATGAGACAAGATCTGCTGATGTATACTTACAAGTGAGTCAAGTGACAGCCTTGCCCTCTGGAAGCTGTGGTCTAGGGTGTGTTTCAGAAACTCAAGCAAGAAGAAAGCCACATGGTAGGACAGTCAAGATGCTGTAGGAAAAATTTGCAGGGGAACCTAAATCAGTCCTGGTCTCAGGAGGTTGCTTGAAGCAGGGTACAATCCTCTATCAGGCTCCTCATAAATAGGCCATGGTGACAAGATTCATGTAAAAGTATGTATTTCAAATTCCTTCCAGAGTGTTTTTTTTTTTTTTTTTTTTTTGATCCAGTACTTAAGATATGCCTTTGAGACCTGGTAGGGGAAGATTGCAAATGCACCAAGGCAACTAAGCTGGTGGGCCACAACTACTGAGCCTGAGTGCCCTAGAGCCTGTGATCTGTTCTAGAGAAGGACAGGACTGAAAAAAGTGTGCTGCAATTACATAGTAATTCCTGCTTGCTGCAAATAGAGAAGACCTGAGCAGAAATGAAGACCTAGGGCAGCCAAAATTAAAAATATATATATTCTCCCAGAGAAACCAGTGTGGTCTCAGGGAAGCAGAACATGACAAAGGGTAAAAACAGTCTGGGTCTGATTCTATGCAAGTCACGGAGAGGATAGCTACAGTCTGCCTTCACATGGAACTTGGGACATAAGTTGTGCCTCAAACGTGCTCCAACCCAAGGCTAGAGGGCTGGGATTTCCTCACCTACGAGCACCTCCATCTTATCATCCAACTACACCAAGCTGAGGTCTGCAAGCCCTTGTGATAGATCCTCCACAGATAAAAAAAAAAGCTGACACTAAAAACAAAAGACATCAAACCTCACAAAAATGAAACCTCAGGTCATATCCAGATTTCTGAACCAATTCTGCCATTTCCAGCATCATATCAGGATTCCTGCGGCTCTAAAGAACAACTTGGGTGTCTACAGTAACCTTTTTTTTTCCAAAATGAGTTTTTAATTTATAAACGAGTAAAGTATATTTACAGTACTGTATTATACATTAGATGAATGGAAAATTAATTCCCTTACACATATATATGTGTCCATTCTTTCTTAGATTTGTTTCCCATGCAAGACGCTACAGATTGCTGAGCAGAATTCCTGTGCTTTTTGGTAGGTCATTGTTGATTATCTGTGAAATATAATAGTATAAATATATTAATCTCACACTTTCAATTGATCCCCCTCCCACCTTGCCACTGTGGTAAATGCAATTATCCTATTGACCAAGGGAAGTGTCTAGGCACTTTTTGGATCAGAGTCAGTGCTTGTGAGAGTGCAGTGGCCAGGGAAAGCAAACCTGAGAGCAACTCATTTGAGATGATGCTAAATGTTGAGAAGGGACCGGCCATGCAAAAAGCTGGGAGCAAAGCATTCTAGATGTGGAAGTAGCCACTGTTAAGAACAAAGGTAACCAAGCTTAATAAATGGCTACCTTTTACTGCCAAACATTCTTCCATACTTGGAAACTGGGCTGCAGCTCAATCACCATGGCCTCATCGCGTACTTCACTTGTGAGTTAGCAGCAATGAGCCACAACAACCTTCCCAAGAAGAAAGAGCCTGGGACTATCACAAGGCTGAATCAGCCCTAGACTCAGGGACATGTACACAAACTGGTTATCACGAGGAGCATCAGGAGAGAGGAGCAACACCAATGCCTTGACTGTCTCCATGTACTTCTTCCCAGAGGGAGAAACCCCAAAGAACTGATAGACCAAAGAAAGAAGTAATCACTCTTGTTTCATCTTGCCCTGCGTGATTCTCATGACTCTTTGACCACACTGCTCTCTGCCCAAAAGCTTTTGTCTATTCCTTCCTTAAAGATTGCTTGTGAATAACATCAGCCCCTGACTCTGAAGCCTGGTGGCTGAAACAACTCACAATCACCTAGGACCCAGAAATGTCCAGGCTTGTCCTGTGTTTCTGTCCTTTTGCTCCAACCAGATTCATCAAGCAAAGTCCCTGAAAAACATACATGTGATTCTAACCAGCTGAAGGCCTTTGATGCTCCAAGGCCTCTTGGAGCATCAGACAGGGAACACATCCCCTTCATCTTGGCTAGATTCAAACCCCAACTTTGCTCAGCCATGTGATCCTTGAGGAAACGTAAGACACTTCTCGAAGTTGACAGTAGGCTGAGAAGGTAACGTTTCTCGCTGTGCATGCAGGTCCATGTCAGCCAGGCACCCAAGGGTCTGTCTTGGGTGAACGAGGAGCAGGAGCTCTTTGGATTCTGAGTTGGGAGTGAGTAAGTCACCACCTGCATGACTGCCTCGTGGGGTCACAACATCTGAGGTTTCCCCACTGTGTCTTGAACACAGAAGAAACAGCCCTGAATATTGCTTTCCTGCTACTACATGGAGGTAGGTTTGCTGATAAAATCAGAGCAAGGCCTCAGAGGCGATGGGAAAGAAACTTCCACACGGGTGCTTGCAAATATCTGAGACCTCCGTAGCAGTGGATGCAATTGAGCTATCTCTAATCTTCCCTTCCTGGAAGTCTCCTAGCCTGGGAACCAGAGTTCCTGGGTCCCAAGTCTTCACTTACTTACCTGCAGCCTTAAGCTGGGTCATCCACCCCAGGATTGAGTTTCCCATCTCTTGGATGAGGGAGACTGGACTTCCTCCAAAGCACTCGTTCCAGACTGAAGCTCAGAGCCAATCTGTGGACAAATGGCTCAGAGGTGTGTGTTGCTGAGGATGCTGAGCCTGCCTCTCGTAGGCTGAAGGCTGTAACAGTCTGGTGATGTTCCTGGATCCTGGGCTCAGGACTGGGAGTGATAGACCACTTGGCACACAGCTGCTGTGACACCGAGGACCTTAGAGGCCTTGTCCATTGGAACTTACAATCACGTGGGTTCGGAGAGATGAGATCAGGTCGTTATAAGACAGAAGTTACCAATGGGGAAGCTTATAGATTCTTCAGGAGAAACCCAAGTTAGTCTGATGAATCCTCTCTCCTAAAAAACACTGGGAACAAGATATGCAAGGACTCTAGACAAATGTTGCAGTATTTTCAATATTATTTCAAGTAGGTCACCTTTTGGATGACCTACCATTTGCTCTCCGGCCTGGGAGGATACCCACAGGTAGAGTGGAATTAAAGGGCCTCTGGGGGAGGCTGTCTCTCTCCCGTGACTCATCGGCCATGAGGACAGCTCTATAGCCTGCACATCTGGAGGAAAAGTTCCAGCAGGAAGGACGTGACCTTCAAGTTTAACCAGAAGACTCAGGTGAGACTGGCCCACTGCTAGGCACTATTTTTCTCCAAGGGCTTCTTCCTTTCCTCCTGCGTCCTGTGCAAGCTGCCCACCTCATGGTTATTGGCTACTGAATTCCTCCTACCTTCACTTGCAGATATCTATGCAGTCCCACTTGTGGCTCAGGCCCTACCCAGGCCCTACGCCTCACATGAAGCTGGCACTAAAGAAGGGAAAACCAAGGAGGGGGCTGCCCAGTTCATTGCTTCTGAAAATGTCTCCATCCCTTCTGCTTCCAGACCCTGTCCTGAATCAACGTCTCCAACTAGATGACTCAGAAACCAGTCTGGGTCTGATGTCATTCAAGTCGTGGCGAGGGAACCTACAGTCTGTTTTCACATGGAACTTGGGGCATAAGTTGTGCCTCAAACGTGTCCCAACCCAAGACTAGGATGCTGCGATTTCACTCTCCTACTAGCAGCTCCCTCTCATCCTGAAACTTCACCCAGGCGGGGTCTCCAAGTCATTGTATTAGATACTCCAAAGACAAATTAAAGGTGACATTAGAAGCAACAGACACCACAGCTCAGGAACCTGAAACCTCATATCTTGTCTGGATTTCTGCACCCACTCTGCCATCTCCAACGTCATATCTGGAACCCTGTATCTCTAAAGAAACCCATGAGTCTCTACATGTAACCTTTTATGTCTAAATTTAGCATCTAATTTATAGAGGAGATAAGTGGATTGAAGTTATTGTGTTAATGTTAGCTGTATAGGAAATTGATATCCTTATATATACACATGTATCCATTCTTTCTTTGACTCGTTTCCCATACAGGATGTTACAGACTACTGAGAAGAATTGCTGTGCTATCAATTAGGTCTTTGTTCATTATGTATGAAATGTAATAGTATCCATATATTAATCTCACACTTTCAATTGATCCCTCTCCCACCTTGCCACTTTGGTAACTGTAAATATTGTTTTGACAGAGGGAAGTGTCTAGGAACATTTTGGATCAGAGTTGGTGCTTGTGAGAGTGCACTGGCCAGGGAAAGCAAACATGAGAACCACTCATTTGAGATGATGCTAAATGTTGAGAAGGGACCGGCCATGCAAAAAGCTGGGAGAAAAGCATTCCAGATGTGGGAAGTAGCCACTGCTAAGAACCAAGGTAACCAAGCTTAATAAATGGCTAGCCTTCCACTGCCGACCATCCTTCCATGCTTGGAACGTGGCCTGCAGCCCAATGACCATGGCCTCATCCCATACTTCACTTGTGAGTTAGCAGCAATGAGCCACATCAACCTTCCCAAGAAGGAAGAACCTGGGGCTATCACAAGGCTGAATCAGCTCTGGACTCTGGTATGTGTACACACACTGGTTATCCCCAGAAGCCTCAGGTGCCAGGGGCACCACCAATGCCTTGACTGTCTCCATGTCCTTGTTCTCAGGCGTAGAAACTCCAAGGAACTGATAGAGCAAAGAAGGAAGTAATCACTCTTGTTTCATCTTGCCCTGCGTGATTCCCATGACCCTTTGACCACACTACTCTCTGCCCAAAAGCTTTCGTCTATTCCTTCCCCAAAGGTGGCTTGTGAATAACATCAGTCCCTGACTCTGAAGCCTGGTGGCTGAAACAACTCACAATCACCTAGGACCCAGAAATGTCCAGGCTTGTCCTGTGTTTCTGTCCTTTTGCTCCAACCAGATTCATCAAGCAAAGTCCCTGAAAAACATACATGTGATTCTAACCAGCTGAAGGCCTTTGATGCTCCAAGGTCTCTTGGAGCATCAGACAGGGAACACATCCCCTTCATCTTGGCTCGTCTCAAACCCCAATTTCGCTCAGAAATGTGTTTCCTGAGAAAACGTAAGAGACTTCTCTAAGTTGCCAGCAGGCTGAGAAGGGAATGATTCTCACTGTGCATGCAGGTCCATGTTAGCCAGGCAGCCAAGGGTCTGTCTTGGGTGAACGAGGAGCGGGATCTCTTTGGATTCTGAGTTGGGAGTGAGTCAGTCACCACCTGCATGACTGCCTCGTGGGGTCACAGCATCTGGGGTTTCCCCACTGTGCCTTGGACACAGAAGAAACAGCCATGAATATTGCTTTCCTGCTGCTACATGGAGGTAGGTCTGCTGATAAAATCAGAGCCAGGCTTGAGGGGCGACGGGAAAGAAACTTCCACTCTGGTGCTTGCAAATATCTAAGAGCTCCGTAGCAGTGGATGCAATTGAGCTATCTCTGATCTTGCCCTTCCTGGACGTCTCCTAGCCTGGGAACGAGAATTCCTGGGTCCCAAGTCTTCACTTACTTACCTGCAGCCTTAAGCTGTGTCCTCCACCCCAGGGTTCAGTTCCCCATCTCTTGATGAGGGAGACTGGACTTCCTCCATAGCACTTGTTCCAGACTGGACCTCAGTGCCAATCAGTGGACAAATGGCTCAGAGGTGTGTGTTGATGAGGATGCTGAGGCTGCCTCGTATGCCGATGGCTGTAACTGTCTGGTGATGTTCCTGGATCCTGGGCTCAGGACTGGGAGTGATAGACCACTTGGCACACAGCTGCTGTGACACCGAGGACCTTAGAGGCCTTGTCCATTGGAACTTACAATCACTTGGGCTCGGAGAGATGAGATCAGGTCATTATAAGACAGAAGTTACCAATGGGGAAGCTTGTAGATTCTTCAGCAGAAACCCAAGTTAGTCTGATGAATCCTCTCTCCTAAAAAACACTGGGAACAAGATATGCAAGGACTCTTAGACAAATGTTATAGTATTTTCAATACTGTTTCAAATAGGTCATCTTTTGGATGACCTGCCATTTGCTCTCCGGCCTGGGAGGATACCCACGGTTAGAGTGGAATCAAAGGGCCTATGGGGGAGGCTGTCTCTCTCCCCGTGACTCATCGGCGATGAGGACAGCTATGTCGCCTGCACATCTGAAGGACAAGTTCCAGCAGGAAGGACGTGACCTTCAAGTTTAACGAGAAGACTCAGGTAGGTCTGGCCCTCTGGTAGGCACTTTTCTTCTCCAAGGGCTTCTTCCTTTCCTCCTGCGTCCTGTGAAAGCTGCCCACCTCATGGTTACTGGCTCCTGAATTCCTCTTCCCTTCTCTTGCAGATATCTATGCAGTCCCACTTGTGGCTCACTCCCTACCCAGGCCCTATCCCTCACCTGAAGCTGGCACTAAAGAAGGGAAAACCAAGGAGGGGGCTGCCCAGTTTATTGCTTCTGAAAATGTTTCCATCCCTTCTGCTTCCAGACCCCATCCTGAATCAACGTCTCCAACTAGAACACTCAGAAACCAGTCTGGGTCTGATGTCATTCAAGTCATGGCGAGGGAACCTACAGTCTTTTTTCACATGGAACTTGGAGCATAAATTCTGTCTCAAACGTGTCCCAACCCACGCTTAGGGTGCTGGGATTTCACTCTCCTTCTAGCACCTCCCTCTCATCCTGAATCTACACCCAGCTGGGGTCTCCAAGACCTTGTATTAGATACTCCAAAGACAAATTAAAGGTGACATTAGAAGCAACAGACACCACAGCTCAGGAACCTGCAACCTCAGATCTTATCTAGATTTCTGCACCCACTCTGCCATCTCCAACATCATATCTGGAACCCTTCATCTCTAAAGAAACCCATGGGTCTCTACAGGTAACCTTTTATTTCTAAAGTCAGCTTCTAAATTATAGAGGAGATAAGTGGATTTAAGTTATTGTGTTAATATTAGTTGTATAGGAAATTGATATCCTTATACATACACATGTAACCATTCTTTCTTTGATTCGTTTCCCACACAGGATGTTACAGACTACTGAGCAGAATTCGTGTGCTATCTATTAATTCTCTGTTCATTATGTATGAAATGTAATAGTATCCATATATTAATCTCACACTTTCAATTGATCCCTCTCCCACATTGCCACTGTGGTAACTGTAATTATTTTTTTGACGGAGGGAAGTTTCTACGCACTTTTTGGATCAGAGTCAGTGCTTGTGAGAGTGCAGTGGCCAGGGAAAGCAAACCTGAGAGCCACTCATTTGAGATGATACCAAAGGTTGAGCAGGGACCGGCCATGCAAAAAGCTAGGAGAAAAGCATTCTAGATGTGGGAAGTAGCCACTGCTAAGAACCAAGGTAACCAAGCTTAATAAATGGCTCGTCTTCAACTGCCGACCGTCCTTCCATCCTTGGAACATGGCCCGCAGCTCAATCACCATGGCCTCATCCCGTACTTCACTTGTGAGTTAGCAGCAATGAGCCACAACAACCTTCCCAAGAAGGAAGAACCTGGGGCTATCACAAGGCTGAATCAGCTCTGGACTCTGGGACGTGTACACACACTGGTTATCACCAGGAGCCTCAGCTGCCAGGGGCACCACCAATGCGTTGACTGTCTCCCTGTACTTGTCCTCAGGCGTAGAAACTCCAAGGAACTGATAGAGCAAAGAAAGAATTGATCACTTTTTTTTCATCTTGCCTTACATGATTCCATGACCCTTTGACCACACTGCTCTCTGCTCAAAAGCTTTCGTCTATTCCTTCTTCAAAGGTGGCTTGTGAATAACATCAGCCCCTGACTCTGAAGCCTGGTGGCTCAAACAACACACAATCACCTAGGACCCAGAAATGTCCAGGCTTGTCCTCTGTTTCTGTCCTTTTGCTCCAACCAGATTCATCAAGCAAAGTCCCTGAAAAACATACATGTGATTCTAACCAGCTGAAGGCCTTTGATGCTCCAAGGTCTCTTCGAGCATCAGACAGGGAAAACATCCCCTTCACCTTGGCTAATCTCAAACCCCAACTTTGCTCAGCCATGTGTTCCCGGAGGAAACGTAAGACACTTCTCTAAGTTGACAGCAGGCTGAGAAGGGAAAGTTTCTCGCTGTGCATGCAGGTCCATGTCAGCCAGGCAGCCAAGGGTCTGTCTTGGGTGAACGAGGAGCGGGAGCTCTTTGGATTCTGAGTTGGGGGTGAGTCAGTCACCACCTGCATGCCTGCCTCATGGGGTTACAACATCTGTGGTTTCCACCCTGTGCCTTAAACACAGAAGAAACAGCCCTGAATATTGCTTTCCTGCTGCTACATGGAGGTAGGTCTGCTGATATAATCACAGCAAGGCTTGCGGAGCGACGGGAAAGACTCTGCTGCTTGCAAAAATCTGAGATTCCCGCAGCAGTGAATGCAATTGAGCTATCTCTGATCTTGCCCTTCCAGGAAGTCTCCTAGCCTGGGAACCAGAGTTCCTGAGTCCCAAGTCTTCACTTACTTGCCTGTAGCCTTCAGCTGGGTCATCCAACCCAGGGTGCAATTTGCCATCTCTTGGATGAGGTGGACTGGACTTCCTCCAAAACACTTGTTTCAGACTGAAGCTCAGTGCCAATCTGTGGACAAATGGCTCAGAGGTGTGTGTTGCTGAGGATCCTGAGGCTGCCTCGTATGCCGATGGCTGTAACTGTCTGGTGATGTTCCTGGATCCTGGGCTCAGGACTGGGAGTGATAGACAACTTGACACACAGCTGCTGTGACACCAGGACCTTAGAGGCCCTGTCCATTGGAACTTACAATCACTTGGCTTCGGAGAGATCAGATCAGGTCGTTATAAGACAGAAGTTCCCAATAGGGAAGCTTGCAGATTCTTCAGCAGAAACCCAAGTTAGTCTGATGAATCCTCTCTCCTAAAAAACTCTGGGAACATGATATGCAAGGACTCTTAGACAAATGTTGCAGTATTTTCAATACTATTCAGGTAGGTCATCTTTTTGATGACCTGCCATTTGCTCTCCGGCCTGGGAGGATACCCACAGGTAGAGTGGAATCAAAGGGCCTCTGGGGGAGGCTGTCTCTCTCCCCGTGACTCATCGGCAATGAGGACAGCTCTGTCGCCTGCACATCTGGAGGAAAAGTTCCAGCAGGAAGGACGTGACCTCCAAGTTTAACCAGAAGACTCAGGTAGGTCTGGCCCTCTGATAGGCACTATTCTTCTCCAAGTGCTTCTTCCTTTCTTCCTGCAAGCTGCCCACATCATGCTTACTGGCTCCTGAATTCCTCCTACCTTCTCTTGCAGATATCTATGCAGTCCCACTTGTGGCTCACTCCCTACCCAGGCCCTATCCCTCACATGAAGCTGGCACTAAAGAAGGGAAAACCAAGGAGGGGGCTGCCCAGTTCATTGCTTCTGAAAATGTCTCCATCCCTTCTGCTTCCAGACCCTGTCCTGAATCAACGTCTCCAACTAGATGACTCAGAAGCCAGTCTGGGTCTGATGTCATTTAAGTCGTGGCGAGGGAAGCTACAGTTTTTTTTCACATGGAACGTGGGGCCTAAGTTGTGCCTCAAACGTGTCCCAACCCAAGCCTAGGGTGCTGGGATTTCACTCTCCTACTAGCACCTCCCTCTCATCCTGCAACTACACCCAGCTGGGGTCTCCAAGCCCTTGTATTAGATACTCCAAAGACAAATTAAAGGTGACATTAGAAGCAACAGACACCACAGCTCAGGAACATGCAACCTCAGATCTTATCTAGATTTCTGCACCCACTCTGCCATCTCAAACATCAAATCTGGAACCCTGCATCTCTAAAGAAACTCATGGGTCTCTACAGGTAACCTTTCATTTCTAAATTCAGCTTCTAACTTATAGAGAATATAAGTGGATTTAAGTTATTGTGTTAATATTAATTATTTGGGAAATTAATATCCTTATACATACACATATATCCATTCTTTTTGATTTGTTTCCCATTCAGGATGTTACAGACTACTGAGCAGCACTGTTATGCTATCTATTAGGTCTTTGTTCATTATGTATGAAATGTAATAGTATCCATATATTAATCTCACACTTTCAATTAATCCCCATCCCACCTTGCCACTGTGGTAACTGTAATTATTGTTTTGACCAAGGGAAGTGTCTAGGAACTTCATGGATCAGAGTCGCTGCTTGTGAGTGCAGTGGCCAGGGAAAGCAAACCCGAGAGCCACTCATTTGTGATGATAGTGGTGGTGGGCGGGGTGCGGAGAGGGAGGGGTGATGGGGGTGGTGAAGGGGTGGGGGATTAGTACTTGCGGGCGAATCAATATTCTTTGTGGTTTAGGTGTTGGACGCGTTGGGCTAAATGTTGAGAAGGGACCGGCCATGCAAAAAGCTGGGAACAAAGCATACTAGATGTGGAAAGTAGCCACTGCTAAGAACCAAGGTAACCAAGCTTAATAAATGGCTAGACTTCCACTGCCGACTATCCTTCCATGCTTGGAATATGGCCTGCAGCTCCATCACCATAGCCTCATCCCGTTCTTCACTTGTGAGGTAGCAGCAATGAGCCATATCAACCTTCCTAAGGAGGAAGAACCTCTGGCTGTCACATGGCTAAATCAGCTCTGGACTCTGGGACGTGTACACACACTGGTTATCACCAGGAGCCTCAGGTGCCAGGGGCACCACCAATGCCTTGACTGTCTCCATGTACTTGTTCTCAGGCATAGAAACTCCAAGGCACTGATAGAGCAAAGAAAGAAGTAATCACTCTTGTTTCATCTTGCCCTGAGTGATTCCCATGACCCTTTGACCACACTGCTCTCTGCAAAACAGCTTTCATCTACTCCTTCTTCAAAGGTGGCTTGTGAATAACATCAGCCCCTGACTCTGAAGCCTGGTGGCTGAAACAACTCACAATCTCCTAGGACCCAGAAATTTCCAGGCTTGTCCTGTGTTTCTCTCCTTTTCCTACAACCAGATTCATCAAGAAAAGCTCCTGAAAAACATACATGTGATTACAACCAGCTGAAGGCCTTGGAGCAAGGTCTCCAAGAGACCTTGGAGCATCAGACAAGGAACTCATCCCCTTCAACTTGGCTAGTCTCAAACCTCAACTTTGCTCAGCCATGTGTTCCCTAAGGAAACGTAAGACACTTCTCTAAGTTGACAGCAGGCTGAGAAGCGAACGTTTCTCGCTGAGAATGCAGGTCCATGTCAGCCAGGCAACCAAGGGTCTGTCTTGGGTGAACGAGGAGCGGGAGCTCTTAGGATTCTGAGTTGGGAGTGAGTCAGTCACCACCTGCATGACTGCCTCGTGGGGTCACAGCATCTGGGGTTTCCCCACTGTGCCTTGGACACAGAAGAAACAGCCCTGAATATTGCTTTCCTGCTGCTACATGGAGGTAGGTCTGCTGATAAAATCAGAGCCAGGCTTGAGGGGCGACGGGAAAGAAACTTCCACTCTGGTGCTTGCAAATATCTGAGAGCTCCGTAGCAGTGGATGCAATTGAGCTATCTGTGATCTTGCCCTTCCTGGACGTCTCCTAGCCTGGGAACGAGAATTCCTGGGTCTCAAGTCTTCACTTACTTACCTGCAGCATTAAACTGTGTCCTCCACCCCAGGGTTCAGTTTCCCATCTCTTGGGTGAGGGAGACTGGACTTCCTCCAAAACACTTGTTCCAGACTGAAGCTCAGTGCCAATCTGTGGACAAATGGCTCAGAGGTGTGTGTTGCTGAGGATGCTGAGGCTGCCTCTCATAGGTCGATGGCTGTAACTGTCTGGTGATGTTCCTGGATCCTGGGCTCAGGACTGGGAGTGATAGACCACTTGGCACACAGCTGCTGTGACACCGAGGACCTTAGAGGCCTTGCCCATTGGAACGTACAATGACTTGGGCTCGGAGAGATGAGATCAGGTCGTTATAAGACAGATGTTACCAATGGGGAAGCTTGCAGATTCTTCAGCAGAAACCCAAGTTAGTCTGATGAATCATCTAAATAAAAAACACTGGGAACAAGATATGCAAGGACTCTTAGACAAATGTTGTAGTATTTTCAATACTGTTTCAGTAGGTTATCTTTTTGATGACCTGCCATTTGCTCTCCAGCCTGGGAGGATACCCACAGGTAGAGTGGAATCAAAGGACCTCTGGGAGAGGCTGTCTCTCTCGCCGTGACTCATCGGCAATGAGGACAGCTCTGTCGCCTGCACATCTGGAGGAAAAGTTCCAGCAGGAAGGACGTGACCTCCAAGTTTAACCAGAAGACTCAGGTAGGTCTGGCCCTCTGGTAGGCACTATTCTCCTCCAAGTGCTTCTTCCTTTCCTCCTGCAAGCTGCCCACATCATCGTTACTGGCTCCTGAATTCCTCCTACCTTCTCTTGCAGATATCTATGCAGTCCCACTTGTGGCTCACTCCCTACCCAGGCCCTATCCCTCACCTGAAGCTGGCACTAAAGAAGGGAAAACCAAGGAGGGGGCTGCCCAGTTCATTGCTTCTGAAAATGTCTCCATCCCTTCTGCTTCCAGACCCTGTCCTGAATCAACGTCTCCAACTAGGTAACTCAGAAACCAGTCTGGGTCTGATGTCATTTAAGTCGTGGCGAGGGAAACTACAGTCTGTTTTCAAATGGAACCTGGGGCATAAGTTGTGCCTCAAAAGTGTCCCAACCCATGCCTAGGGTGCTGGGATTTCACTCTCCTACTAGCACCTCCCTCTCATCCTGCAACGACACCCAGCTGGGGTCTCCAAGTCCTTGTATTAGATACTTCACAGACAAATTAAAGGTGACATTAGATGCAACAGACACCACAACTCAGGAAGATGCAACCTCAGTTCTTACCTAGATTTCTGCACCCACTCTGCCATCTTCAACATCATATCTGAAACCTTGCATCTCTAAAGAAACACATGGGTCTCAACAGGTAACCTTTTTTTCTAAATTCACCTTCTAATCTATAGAGGAGATAAGTGGATTTAAGTTATTGTATTAATATTATTTGTATGGGAATTTTATATCCTTATACATACACATGTATCCATTATTTCTTTGATTCGTTTCCCATACAGGATATTACAGACTACTGAGCAGAATTACTTTGCTATCTATTAGGTCTTTGTTCATTATCTATGAAATATAATAGTATCTGTATATTAATCTCACACTTTCAATTGATCCCTCTCCCACCTTGCCACTGTCGTAACTGTAATTATTATTTTGATGGAGGAAAGTGTCTAGGCATGTTTTTGATCAGAGTGTGTGCTTTTGAGAGTGCAGTGGCCAAGGAAAGCAAACCTGAGAGCCACTCATTTGAGATGATGCTAAATGTTGAGCAGGGACCGGCCATGCAAAAAGCTGGGAGCAAAGCATTCTAGATGTGGGAAGTAGCCACTGCTAAGAACCAAGGTAACCAAGCTTAATAAATAACTAGCCTTCCAGTGCCAACCATCCTTTCATGCTTGGTACGTGGCCTGCAGCTCAATCACCATGGCCTCATCCCATACTTCACTTGTGAGTTAGCAGCAATGAGCCATATCAACCTTCCCATGAAGGAAAAACCTGGGGCTATCACAAGGCTGAATCAGCTCTGGACTCTGGGACATGTACACACACTGGTTATCACCAGGAGCCTTTGGTGGCATGGGCACCAGAAATGCCATGCCTATCTCCATGTACTTGTTCTCAGCTATAGAAACACCAAGGAACTCATAGAGCAAAGAAAGAAGTAATCACTCTTGTTTCATCTTGCCCTGCATCATTCCCCTGACCCTGTGACCACACTGCTCTCTGCCCAAGAACTCTTTTGTATACTCCTTTTCAAAGGTGGCTTGTGAATAACATCAGCCCCTGACTCTGAAGCCTGGTGGCTCAAACAACTCACAATCACCTAGGACCCAGAAATGTCCAGGCTTGTCCTGTGTTTCTGTCCTTTTGCTCCAACCAGATTCATCAAGCAAAGTCCCTGAAAAACATACATGTGATTCTAACCAACTGAAGGCCTTTGATGCTCCAAGACCTCTTGGAGCATCAGACAGGGAACCCATCCCCTTCATGTTGGCTCATCTCAAACCCCAACTTCGTTCAGCCATGTGTTCCCTGAGGAAACATAAGACACTTCTCAAAGTTGCCAGTAGGCTGGGAAGGAAATGTTTCTCACTGTGAATGCAGGTCCTTGTTAGCCAGGCAGCCAAGGGTCTTTCTTGGGTGAACAAGAAGGGGGAGCTCTTTGGATTCTGAGTTGGGAGTGAGTCAGTCACCACCTGCATGACTGCCTCGTGGGGTCACAACATCTGGGGTTTCCCCACTGTGCCTTGAACACAGAAGAAGCAGCCCTGAATATTTCTTTCCTGCTGCTACATGGAGGTAGGTCTGCTGATAAAATCAGAGCCAGGCTTGAGGGGCGACGGGAAAGAACCTTCCACTCTGGTGCTGTCAACCATCTGAGAGCTCCGTAGCAGTGGATGCAATTGAGCTATCTCTGATGTTGCCCTTCCTGGAAGTCTCCTAGCCTGGGAACCAGAGTTCCTGGGTCCCAAGTCTTGACTTACTTGCCTGCAGCCTTAAGCTTATTCATACACCCCAGGGTTCAGTTTTTTCAATTCCTGGATGAGGGAGACTGGACTTCCTCTAGAACACTTGTTCCAGCCTGAAGCTCAGTACCAATCAGAGGACACGTGGCTCAGAGTTGTTTGTTCCTGAGGATGCTGAGGCTCCCTTTGATAGGCCAGGGGTTGTAACTGTCTGGTGATGTTCCTGGATCCTGGGCTCAGTCCTGGGAATGGTCGACCACTTGGCACGCAGCTGCTCTTACACCGAAGACCTTAGAGACCTTGCCCAGTGGAACTTACCATCACTTGGGTTCTGAGAGATGAGATCAGGTCGTTATAAGTCAGAAGTTACCAATGGGGAAGCTTGTAGATTCTTCAGCTAAAACTCAAATTAGTCTGATAAATTCTCTCTTTTAAATTACACTGGGAAAAAGCTATGCCAAGGCTCGTAGATAAATTTTGTAGTATTTTCAATACTGTTTCAAGTAGGTCATCTTTTGGATGACCTGCCATTTGCTCTCTGGCTTTAGAGGAAACTCACCTTCAGAGTGGAATCTACAGGCCTCTGGTGGTTCCTGTCCATCTCACCGTGACTACTTGGCAGTGAGTACAGCTCTATCCCCTCCACATCTGGAGTATAAGTTCCAGCAGGAAGGTCGTGACCTCCAAGTTTAACAAGAAGGCTCGTTAGGTCTGGCCCTCTCTTAGGCACAATTCTTTCCCAAGTGCTTCTTCCTTTCCTCCTGGGTCCTGTGCAAACTGCCCACCTCCTGGTTACTGGCTTCTGATTTCCTCCTCTCTTCACTTGCAGATATCTCTGGAGTCCCACTTGTGGCTCACTCCTTACCCAGTCCCAATAACTCACCCGACAATGCCACTAAGGAAGGGAAAACCAAGGAGGGCTCTGCCCAGTTCATTCTGTTTTAAAATGTCTGTGTTCCTTCTGCTTCCAGATCCTGTCCTGAAAAAACATCTCCAGGTAGGTGACTCAGCTTAACAGAGAAATGGTGATGCAGATGGTGGGGTGGGGTAGTGGGGAGGGGCGGGGGAGAGGGATGGTAATTTCTCAGGTGTGGGAGACAGTTTTCAGATAACAAGTTATGAGTTGGAGTAAGGAGCATGTGGTTTTCCCATCACTCATTAATTGGGAACCTGCCTCAATTTGCTATCTTGGGCTCCTCCGTGTATCAGTAAGACAGAAATTTCAAAATGGACCTTCTATAAACTTCTTACTACTAAACAATTTCACACATAACAAATATAAGAAGGAACGGTGTCATGAAAAATATATTTCATCATTTGACATCTATAACTACAAAACTAATCTCTTAGTCCCACAGGTTGTCATAGACTGGAGACTATGCAACATCAAGGTGGTGGACTTCCCAGTAAAGACATTCTTGACTTGCACCAGGCATTTCTCTTGCTATGTTCACACACGTGGTGGGGGAAGGGAAGGAGGAAGAGTGAGAATAAGAAAGAAAAAGAGCGAGAGGCTAATCCCATCATGAGGGACCACCATCAAAACCCAATGTCAACCTGTGTACCTCCCAATAACCCTATTTCTTAAGTTCATCACATTGGGAGTCAAGGATGTAAACAATTCAATCCATAGCAGCTATGCAGATCTGTTCTTAAATCAAGACAGACCCTGATTTGATTCTCTCTTTTTCTCCATATTCATATTTTCTGAAGTATTTTAGTGACCAAATAAACATTTCACAAAATATGCATAATGAATATTTGGGATAAAATCATAGGATGTGAAAAAATTGCTCTTTTGATCCCAATGAAGTGAACATCTTATATCCAGTTCATATGCAAATTTCCCTGATTCTCACAAAGCAGTTGTCTTTTCAAAGTTTATTGAAAGCATGTACTCATTTGTTGCAGTTGGTTGCTCTCTTTAAGACAAAATAACTGTGCCTCTTCCAATTTGAATGCATTTACTTGTTCAGAAGCTGGGAGAAAGTAGAGTGGTTGTCTTATAGAATGTCCCACTATTCAGTTTAGAGCAGGAGTCCACAATACCAGCACAGTGGGCCAGGACCAGTTCCAGAAACCAGACCTCCACAGCAGGACATGAGCTGAAGGTCAGTGAGTGAGGCTTCATCTGTATTATAGCTGATCCCCATCACTCTCACATCACCCCCAGAAGGGACAGTCTAGCTTGTTTTCCTGGAACTGTTTTTAGTTACATAACATATGCTTAATAGAAACAAAAATAGCATACATACTGATGATTATTTCCTTTCTCAGTGCTCAGAATGCTGAGTTGGTGCCCTAGCAGTTTATCACAGTGACAAATTAGATGTTGCCTTTTAACATTTGGACACATTCGACCAGCTTAAAATTAATGTTAGAACACTCTGATCATGGGATCCAGCCCCATCCTTCAAGGCAAATAGAAGTAGAAAAGGTGGAAGCAGTGACAGATTTCTTCATCTTATCCCGTAAAACCACTGTGGATGGTGACTGCAGTCATGAAATCAGAATAAGTTTGCTTCTGGCAGGAAAGCTATGACAAACATAAACAGTTGATTGAGAAGCAGAAACATCATTCTGCCCAACAAACTTGTAGAAGTTTGGCCTTTTCATTTTGGATTCCTAAACTTTCTGTCCAGTCCCCACTGGTCTTTGAAGTCCCTCAGGTTCCTGTCATTCAAGATTCCCAAGATTATTTTGTGCATTTCTTGACCCAGTCCTGAAATCAGCCATCACTTAAAAGTCGTCTGATGGGAAATGTCTTTAGAAGCTACAGGTTAGACCTCAGAACACTCACTGTTATCAAGTTGTCTTGTTTCTAGGTTTTATAGTCTTCACAGGAGGAAGTACATATTTTCCTTAGAAAATAAAATAAAATGGAATATATTCAGTTGGTACAAACTTATGCTTTCAGTTCAAGATTTAAGACAGCAGGGTTTTAATTAAACTTCTTTATGTTATATGTGAACCTCTTTTTCTAGCCACTGAAAGGCTTACATCAGAACGTCTGTTTCAATTATTGTCTTGATATTAGCGATTAACACACATATGAATCTGTCACAATAACAGAAACAATACCAGGAAGAATAAGTTGTTGAATTATTGCGAGCCACAGCTGCGATGGTGGTGCAGAAGTGTGGCAGATGCAAGGGCAGTACAGAAGCACGTTGGAGAGGAACTTCCCCACATCCAAGGTCAGGGGCAGCAGCAGAGAAGAGCTACCCTACCTCCAAGGTAAGAAGCAGCAGCTGCACTTTGCTGGAGCAGCTATGAGGACGGACCTCACGTCCAAGGTAAGAGAAACCCACTTAAGATAGTAGGCACCGAGAGAGGGCATCAGAGGGCTGGCAGATTGAAACCACAATCACAGACAACTAGCAAATCTGTCACATGGACCACAGCCTTGTCTAACTCAATGGAACTAAGCCATGTTGTGTGGGGTGACCCAAGACAGACGGGTCATGGTGGAGAGGTCTGACAGAATGTGGTCCACTGGAGAAGGGAATGGCAAACCTCTTCAGTATTCTTGCCTTGAGAACCCCAAGAGCAGTATGATAAGGGAAAAAGAATGGACAGTGAAAGATGAACACCCCAGGTTGGTAGGTGCCCAATATGCTACTGGAAATCAGTGGAGACATAACTCCAGAAAGAATTAGGGGATGGAGCCAAAGCAAAGACAACACCCAGTTGTGGATGGGACTGGTGATAGAGGGAAGATTCGATGCTGTAGAGAGCAATATTGCATAGGAACCTGGATTGTTAGGTCCATGAATCAAGGCAAATCGGAATCAGTCAAACAGGAGATGACAAGAGTGTACATCAACATTCTAGGAATCAGTGAACTAAGATTGACTGGAATGGGTGAATTTCACTCAGATGGCCACTGTATCTACTACCGCGGGCAGGAATCTCTTAGAAGAAATGGAGTAGACATCATAGTCAACAAAAGAGTCCGAAATGCAGTACTTGGATGCAATCTCAAAATGATAGAATGATCTCTGTTTGTTTCCAAGGCAAACCATTCAATATCACAGTAATCCAAGTCTATGCTCTGACCAGTAATGCTGAAGATGCTGAGGTTGAACAGTTCTATGATCACCTACGAGACCTTCTAATACTAACACCTCAAAAAGATGTCATTTTCCTTATAGGGGGCTGGAAGGCAAAAGTAGGACTTCAAGAAACACCTGAAGTAACATGCAAATTTGGCCTTGAAGTACAGAAGGAAGCAGGGCAAAGGCTAATACAGTTCTGCCAGGAGAATGCACTGGTCATAGCAAACACCCTCTTGCAGCAACACAAGAGAAGACTCTACACATGGACATCACCAGATGGTCGACACTGAAATTAGATTGATTATATTCTTTGCAGCCAAAGATGGAGAAGCTCTATACAATCAGGAAAGACAAGACCGGGAGCTGACTGTGGCTCAGATCATGAACTCTTTATTGCCAAATTCAGACTAAACTTGAAGAAAGTGGTAAAAACCAATAGATGACTCAGGTATGACCCAAATCCAATCCCTTATGACTATACAGTGGAAGTGAGGAATAGATTTAAGGGACTAGCTATAATAGATAGACTGCTTAATGAACCATGGACAGAGGTTCATGACATTGTATATGAGACAGGAATCAAGATCATCCCCAAGAAAAAGAAATGCAAAAAAGCAAAATGGTTGTCTGAGGAGGCCTTGCAAATAGCTGTGAAAAGAAGGGAAGCAATAAGCAAAGGAGAAAAGGAAAGATATTCCCATTTGAATGCAGAGTTCCAAAGAATAGCAAGGAGAGATAAGAAAGCCTTCCTTTGCCATCAATGTAAAGAAATAGAGGAAAGCAATAGAATGGGAAAGACTAGAGATCTCTTCAAGAAAGTTAGAGATACTAAGGGAATATTTCATGCAAAGATGAACTCAATAAAGGACAGAAATGATATGACCCTAACAGAAGCAGAAGATATTAAGAAGAGGTGGCAATAATGCACAGAAGAACTGAACAAAATGATCTTCATGACCCAGATAATCACGATGGTGTGATCACTCACCCAGAGCCAGACATCCTGAAATGTGAAGTCAAATGGGCCTTAGGAAACATCACTACAAACAAAACTAGTGGAGGTGATAGAATTCCACTTGAGCTATTTCAAATCCTGAAGGATTATCCTGTTATAGTGCTGCACTCAATGTGACAGCAATTTTAGAAAACAGCAGTGGCCACAGGACTGGAAAAGGTCAGTTTTCATTCCAATCACAAAAAAAGGCAATCCTACAGAATGCTCAAACTAACACACAATTGCACTCTTATCACCCACTAGTAAAGTAATGCTCAAAATTCTCCAAGCCAGGCTTCAGCAATATGCGAACTTTGAACTTCCAGATGTTCAAGCTGGTTTTAGAAAAGGCAGAGGAAAGAGAGATCATATGCCAACATCCAATGGATCATGAAAAAAGCAAGAGAATTCCAGAAAAACACAAACTTCTGTTTTACTGACTGTGCCAAAGCCTTTGACTGTATGGATCACAATAAAATGTGGAAAATTCTGAAAGAGATGGGAATACCAGACCACCTGACATGCCTCTTGAAATACCTGTATGTAGGTCAGGAAGCACCAGTGAGAACTGGACATGGTACAACAGACTGGTTCCAAATAAGAAAGGAGTACATCAAGGTTGTATACTGTCACCCTGCTTATTTAACTTATATGCAGAGTACATCATGTGAAACGCTGGGCTGGATGAAGCAAAGGGTGGATTCAAGATTGCCAAGAGAATTATCAATAACCTCAGATGTGCAGATGACACAACCCTTATGGCAGAAAGTGAGGCAGAACTAAAGAACCTCTTGATGAAGGTGAAAGAAGAGGGTGAAAATCTTGTCTTAAAGCTCAATATTTAGAAAACTAACATCATGGCATCTGGTCCCATCTCTTCATGTCAAATAGATTGGGAAACAGTGGAGACAGTGGTTGACTTTATTTTTATGGTCTCCAATATGACTGCAGGTGGTGATTGCAGCCATGAAATTAAAAGACACACCTTGGAAGGAAAGCTGTGCACAAACTAGTCAACATATTTAAAAGCAGAGAAATTACTACGTCACCAAAGCTCCATCTAGTCAAGGCTATGGTTTTGCCAGTGGTCATGTGTATGGATGTAGAGTTGGACTATAAAGAAAGCTGAGACCCGAAGAATTGATGCTTTTGAACCGTGGTGTTGGAGAAGACTCTTGAGCGTCCCTTAGACTGCAAGGAGATCCAACCAGTCCATCCTAAAGGAAATCAGTCCTGAATGTTGACTGGAAGGACTGATGCTGAAGCTGAAACTCCAATATTTTGGCCACCTGATGCAAAGAGCTGACTCATTTGAAAAGACCCTGATGTTGGGAAAGATTGAGGGCAGGAGGAGAAGGGGACAACAGAGGATGAGACGGTTGGATGGCATCACCGACTCAGTGGACATGAATTTGTGTGTACTCCACTAGTTGGTGATGGGCAGGGAGTCCTGGCGAGATGGGGTTCAATGGCTCACAAAGATTGGGACATGACTGAGTGACTGAACTGAACTGAAGTTGTTGAATACAGTTTCAGATTTCTTTCCTCTTTTTTCTTTTGATTTTCTTTGTCTTTATTTATTTATTTATTTATTTTTTTGGATGGGCAGTATATTTGTTTTTCCTTAGAAGATATTCCACTCTGAATGTAATCAGAGGCCTGAATTTTAAAGCCACTTAAGTAACGTGTTTTTATAGGCATCTAGTCACCAACTTGTTGCAACTAGATTTATTAGTGTTTGTTCTCAATTTGTTCAGTTCAGTTCAGTTCTTCAGTCATATCAGTCTCTTTGCAACACAATGGACTGCAGCATGCAAGGCTTCCCTATCCATCACCAATACCCAGAGCTTGCTCAAGCTCATGTCCATTGAGTTGGTGATGCCATCCAACCATCTCATCCTCTTTCTTGCCCTTCTCCTCCTGCCTTCAATCTTTCCTTACATCAGGGTCTTTTCCAATGAGTCAGTTCTTCCCAACAGGTGGGCAAGTAACTGGAGCTTCAACTTCAGCATCAGTCCTTCCAGTAAATATGCTGGACTGATTTCCTTTAGGATAGACTGGTTTGACCTCCTACCAGTCCAAGGGAATTTCAAGAGTCTTTTCCAGGGGGATGAGCTCAGATGGCACAAGAATAGGACAGGGAGACCACTTTCTCGCCCCAAATTCATTGAAAGATCATTTGAATGCTGAGCAAACTCTACAAAACAACTTCTGATCACTAACAGAGGGCATCAGACAGCCAGAAAAGCAGCCCATTGTCTTCGAAAGGAGGTAGGACAAAATATAAAATATAAAAAGAGAAACAATAGAGTAGGGAATGGAGATCCCTCCCTGGAAGGGAGACTTAATAAAGGAAGTTTCCAAACACCAGAAAACTCACTGGTGGGTCTGGGGTAAGTTTTTGAATCTAGGAAAGCAACATAACTGGGAGGAAAAATAAATAAAACCCACAGATTGCATGCCTAAAAACAACACCCAGCAGAATAGTACCCCAGATGCTCACATCTGCCACCAGCAAGTGGGGGCTAAATGGAGAGGAGCGGGTGGCAGCATTGCTTAGGGTAAGGACTGGGCTTGAAAGCCCTGAGGGAAACCTGAGGGAGCTAACAAGAGATAGCAACTTAAACTGTGGGATAGCAAGAGAGAGAGAATGAACCTGGGAAAAGCCCTAAACTTAGGCACTACTCACCCGTTCCCACAACAAAAGACTGAGTGAATACCAGAGAAGAGCTAGCCGGCTGCAGACCGGCCCATACCCCACCAGAGGCAGGAGGAAGGCGTGAGAGAAAAGGGCAAACTCGGCCCCAGAGACAGCATCTTCTACCAAACAGCAAACAGGCTTCCAGTCTCTAACCAAAGACTTCCTGAGATTCTGGATGGTTGACATCTGCTGGAAGGGTCGCAGCCAGAAATCAGCTCCCCAGTGGAGACAGAAGGTGCACCTTACCAGCGTGCCCGAAAAGTGAGGCTGGGACCGCAGAGGTAATAAGGCGCGCTACACCGGGGTAGCGTAAGCTCTTCAAGCTCCTGGTTATCTGAGCTGCTCTGACGGGAAAGGTGCAAAACGCAGGCCCAATCGAGTCTGGGCCTTGTGGAGTACCCAAGAACCTGAACCTGAGTGGCTTAGGCCTGGGAAGTGCACACAACTCAGGGCCCGCTCCCTGTAGAGCAGCCTGGAGCCTGAGCAGTGTAGACGGGGAAAGCACACATGTCGTGAGCAGGGGCAAACCCAGTGTGGCCGGAACACTGTGAGTACTCCCCACACACACCAATGATATTTGTCTGCAGTGCCCTCTCCCTCCCCACAGCATAACTGAACTAGCGAACCTAAACAAGAGACCACCTCCACCCACTTGTGTCAGGGTGGAAATTAGACACTGAAGAGACCTGCAAACAGAAGCCAAATGAACAAATGGAACCGCCTCAGAAGTGACAGGTGCAATGGATTAAAATCCCTGTATTTAACACTGACTACACTGGAAGGGGCCTATAGATATTGAGAAGTGTAAGCTGGAACAAAGACCTATCTGAAACTGAACTTAACACACACTGCTGTAACAACTCCAGAGAAATTCCTAGATATATTTTAACTCTTATTATCATTTTTTAATTAAAAAATTTTTTCTTTTTTTTAAAGTCCTCTATTACTCCTCAATTTTCATTTTTATAACTCACTATAAGCTGGCAAATAAATAAATAAAAAGGACCCTATTTTTAAAGCGACCATCACATATATTCATTAAATTTTGGGTTTTTTTTTTAATATTGTATTTTAAAAGTCTAATCTCTACTCTAGATTTTTAATCTTTGTTTTCCAGTATTTGATATCAATTTTAGACATTTAAGAACCTAAACTTCAATACCCATTTTTACTCAGGAGGGTGATTACTGGTGTGATCACTCTCTCCCCCTTTTAACTCTCCTTTTTCTCCCCCAGATCACCTCTATTTCCTCCATCCCCGCTTCTCTTCTCAATCCAATTCTGTGAATCTCTATAGGTGTTCTGGGCTGTAAAGAACATTTAGGGAACAGAGTACTGCCTAGATATATCTCTCTTATCTTGAATCCCCCCTTTTCTCCTCCTGCTCACTTCTATCTCCTTCCTCTCTCTCCTTTTCTTCATGTAACTCTGTGAACCTCTCTGGGTGTCCCTCACTGTGGAAAACCCTTTCACCATTAACCTAGAAGTTTTATATTCAGTGCTGTATGGATGGAGAAGTCTTGAGGCTACTGGAAGTATAATACTGAAATCCAGAGGCGAGAGGCTTAAGCCCAAAACCTAGAACACCAGAGAACTCCTGACTACAGGGAACATTAATTAATAAGAGATCCTCCAAAAGCCTCCATACCTACACTGAAACCACCACCACCCAAGAGCCAGTAAGTTCCAGAGCAAGACATAGTACGCAAATTCTCCAGCAATGAAGGAACATTGCCCTGAGTGTCAATATACAGGCTGCCCAATGTCACACCAAACCCATAGACCCATCTCAAAACTCATTACTGGACACTCCATTGCACTCCAGAGAGAAGAAATCCAGGTCCACTCACTAGAACACCAACGCAAGCTTTCCTAACTGGCAAACCTCGACAAGCCAAATGTCCAGCCCCACCCACTGGGAGAAACCTCCACAATAAAAAAGAACCACAGACTACCAGAATACAGAAAATCAACCCAAACACAGCTTTCTAAATAAGATAAGAAGGCAGAGAACTACCCGGCAGGTAAAGGAACATGAAAAATGCCCACCAAGCCAAACAAAACAGGAGGAGAAGGGGAACCTACCTGAAAAAGAATTTAGAATAATGATAATAAAAGTGATACAAAATCTTGAAAACAAAATAGAGTTACAGATAAATAGCATGGAGACAAGGATTGAGAAGACAGAAGAAATGTTTAACAAGGACCTAGAAAATAATAAAAAAGAGTCAATTAAAAATGAATAATGCAATGCTGCTGCTGCTTCTATGTCACATCAATCATGTTCAACCCTGTGCGACCCCATAGATGGCAGCCCACCACACTCCCCTGTCCCTGGGATTCTCAAGGCAAGAACACTGGAGTGGGTTGCTATTTTCTCGTCCAATGTGTGAAAGTGAAAAGTAAAAGTGAAGTTGTTCAGTCATATCCAACCCATAGCAACTCCAGGGACTGCACCCTACCAGGCTCCTCCATCCATGGGATTTTCCAGGCAAGAGTACTGGAGTGGGGTGCCATTGACTTCTCCTGAATAATGCAATGAATGTGATGAAAAACACTCTGGAGGGAATCAAAAGTAGAATAACAGAGGCAGAAGATAGGATAAGTGAGGTAGAAGATAAAATGGTGGAAATAAATGAAGCAGAGAGGAAAAAAGATAAAAGAATAAAAAAAAATGAGGATATCCTCAGGGACATCTGGGGCAATGAGAAACGCCTCAACATTTGAATTATAGCAGTCCCAGAAGAAGACAAAAAGAAAGGCTATGAGAAAATACTCGAGGGGATAATAGGTGAAAATTTCCCCAAAATGGGGAAGGAAATAATGACACATGTCCAAGAAACCCATAGAGTCCCAAACAGGATAAACCCAAGGTGAAACACCCCAAGACACATATTAATCAAATTAATAAAGATCAAACACAAAGAACAAATATTAAAAGCAGAAAGGGAGAAACAACAAAGAACACACAAAGGGATTCCCCTAAGGATAACAGCTGATCTTTCAATAGAAACTCTTCAGACCAGAAGGGAATGCAGGACATACTTAAAGTAATGAAAGAGAATAACCTACAACCCAGATTATTGTACCCAGCAAGGATCTCATTCAGATATGAAGGAGAATTCAAGAGCTTTACAGACAAGAAAAGTTGAGAGAATTCAGCACCACCAAACCAGCTCTTCAACAAATACTAAAGGATCTTCTCTAGACAGGAAACACAGAAATGTTGTATGAATGTAAACCCAAAACAACAAAGCAAATGGCAACGGGACCATTCTTATCAATAATTATCTTATATGTAAATGGGTTGAATGCCCTAACCAAGAGACAAAGGCTGACTGAATGAATAAAAAAGCAAGGCCCCTATATATCCTGTTTAAAACAGACCCACCTCAAAACAAGGGACACATACAGACTGAAAGTGAAGAACTGGAAAAAAATATTTCACGCAAATGGAGACCAAAAGAAAGGAGGGTCACAATACTCATATCAGATAAAATCGACTTTAAAATAAAGGTTGTGAAAAGAGACAAAGAAGGACACTTCATAATGATCAAAGGATCAATCCAAGAAGAAGATATAACAATTATACATATATATGCACCCAAAACAGGAACATGATAACATGTAAGGCAAATGCTAACAAGAATGAAAAGGAAATTAACAATAATACAATAATAGTGGGAGATTTTAATAACCCACTCACACCTATGGATAGATCAACTAAACAGAAAATTAACAAGGAAACAAGAACTTTAAAAGACACAATGGACCAGGTAGACCAAATTGATATCTATAGGACATTTCACCCCAAAACAATCAATTTCACCTTTTTCTCAAGTGCACACAGAACCATCTCCAGGATAGATCACATCCTAGGCCATAAATCTAGCCTTGTAAATACAAAAAAAATTGAAATCATCCCAGTCATCTTTTCTGACCACAATGCAGTAAAATGAGATCTCAATTACAGGAAAAAGAAAACTATTAAATTAGCCAACATAAGGAGGCTAAATAACATGCTTCTGAATAACCAAGAAATCGTAGAAGAAATCAAAAAAGAAATCAAAATATGCATAGAAACGAATGAAAATGAAAACAAAACAACCCAAAACCTACGGGACACTGTAAAAGCAGTCCTAAGGGGAAGGTTCATAGCATTACAGGCTTACCTCAAGAAACAAGAAAAAAGTCAAATAAATAACCTATAAAACAGACTTTTGGACTCAGTAGGAAAAGGCGAGGGTGGGATGTTTCAAGAGAACAGCATCAAAACATGTATATTATCTAGGGTGAAACAGATCACCTGCCCAGGTTGGTGCATGAGACAAGTGTTCGGACCTGGTGCACTGGGAAGACCCAGAGGGATCGGGTGGAGAGTGAGGTGGGAGGGGGGATCGAGATGGGGAATACATGTAAATCCATGGCTGACTTATGTCAATGTATGACAAAAACCACTAAAATATTGTAAATTAGCCTCCAACTAATAAAAATAAATGAAAATAAATAAATAAATAAATAAATAAACAACCTAAATCTATACCTAAAGCACCTAGAGAAGGAAGAAATGAAGAACGCCAGGGTTAGTAGAAGGAAAGAAATCTTAAAAATTAGGGCAGAAATAAATGCAAAAGAAACTAAAGAGACTATAGCAAACATCAACAAAGCTAAAAGCTGGGTTTTTTGAAAAGGTAGATAAAATGGACAAACCGTTAGCCAGACTCATTAAGAAACAAAGGGAGAACAACAAAATTAACAAAATGAGAAATGAAAATGGAGAAATCACAACAGACAACAGTGAAATACAAAGGATCATAAGAGACTAATACCAGCAGCTATATGACAATAAAATGAATAACTTGGAAGAAATGGACAACTTCTTAGAAAAATATAACTTTCTAAAATGGAACCAGGAAGAAATAGATCTTAACAGACCATCATAAGCACAGAAGTCAAAACTGTAATCAGAAATCTTCCAGCAAACAAAAGCCCAGAACCAGATGGCTTCACAGCTGAATTCTACCAAAAATTTAGAGAAGAGCTAACACCAATCTTACTCAAACTCTTCCAGAAAATTGCAGAAGAAGGCAAACTTCCAAACTCATTCTATGAGGCCACCATCACCCTAATACCAAAACCAGACAAAGATGCCACAAAAAAAAAAAAAAAGAAAACTACAGGCCAATATCACTGATGAACACAGATGCAACAATTCTTAACAAAATTCTAGCAAACAGAATCCAACAACATATTAAAAAGATCATACCTCATGACCAAGTGGGCTTTATCCCAGGGATGCAAGGATTCTTTAATATCCATGAATCAATCAATGTAATACACCACATTAACAAACTGAAAGATAAAAACAATGTGATTATCTCAATAGATGTAGAAAAAGCCTTTGACAAAATTCAATATCTATTTTTAATAAAAACTGTCCAGAAAGCAGGACTAGAAGGAACATATGTCAACATAATAAAAGCTATATATGTCAAACCCACAGGAAACATTATCCTCAATGGTGAAATATTGAAAGCATTTCCCTTAAAGTCAGGAACAAGACAAGGGTGCCTATTCTCACCAGTAATATTAAACATAGTTTTGGAACTGTTGGCCACAGCAATCAGAGCAGAAAAAGAAATAAAAGGAATCCAGATAGGAAAAGAAAAAGTAAAACTTTCACTGTTTGTAGATGATACGAACCTCTACATAGAAAATCCTAAAGACTCTACCAGAAAATTACTAGAGCTAATCAATGAATACAGTAATATTGCAGGATATAAAATTAACAAACAGAAATCTCTTGCATAGCTATACACTAACAATGAAAAAACAGAAAGAGAAATTAAGGAAGCAATACCATTCACCATTGCAACAAAAAGAATAAAATACTTAGGAGTATATCTACCTAAAGAAATGAAAGACCTATACATAGAAAACTATAAAACACTGATGAAAGAAATCAAAGAGGACACAAATAGATGGAGAAATGTACTGTGTTCATGGATTGGAAGAATCAATATTGTCAAAATGACTATACTACCCAAAGCAATCTATAGATTCAACGCAATTCCTATCAAGCTACCAACGGTATTTGTCACAAAACTAGAACAAATAATTTCATAATTTGTATGGAAATACAAAAAAAAAACCTTGATTACTCAAAGCAATTCTGAGAAAGAAGAATGGAACTGGAGGAATCAACCTGCCTGACTTCAGACTATACTACAAAGCCACAGTCATCAAGACAGTATCGTAGTGGCACAAATACAGAAATATAGATCAATGGAACAGAGTAGAAAGCCCAGAGATAAATCCATGAACCTATGGTCACCGTATCTTCGACAAAGGAGGCAAGGATATACAATGGAAAAAAGACAACCTCTTTAACAAGTGGTGCTGGGAAAACTGGTCAACCACTTGTAAAAGAATGAAACTAGAACCCTTTCTAACACCATACACAAAAATAAACTCAAAATGGATTAAAGATCTAAATGTAAGACCAGAAACTATAAAACTCCAAGAGGAGAACATAGGCAAAACACTCTCCGACATAAATCACAGCAGGATCCTCTATGACCCGCATCCCAGAATATTAGAAGCAAAAGCAAAAATAAACAAATGGGACCTAATGAAACTTAAAAGCATTGCACAACAACAGAAACTATAAGCAAGGTGAAAAGACAGCCCTCAGATTGGGAGAAAATAATAGCAAATGAAACAACAGACAAAGGATTCATCTCAAAAATATATGAGCAACGCCTGCAGCTCAACTCCAGAAAAATAAATGACCCAATCAAAAAATGGGCCAAAGAACTAAACAGACATTTCTCCAAAGAAGACATACAAATGGCTAACAAACACATGAAAACATGTTCAACATCACTCATTACCAGGGAAATGCCAATCAAAACCACAATGAGGTAACATTACACGCCAGTCAGGATGGCTGCTATCCAAAAGTCTACAAGCAATAAATGCTGGAGAGGGTGTGGAGAAAAGGGAACCCTCTTACACTGTTGGTGGGAATGCAAACTAGTACAGCCGCTATGGAGAACAGTGTGGAGATTTCTTTAAAAAAACTGGAAATAGAACTGCCATATGACCCAGCAATCCCACTTCTGGGCATACACACTGAGGAAACCAGATCTGAAAGAGACATGTGCACCCCAATGTTCATCGCAGCACTGTTTATAATAGCCAGGACATGGAAGCAACCTAGATGTCCATCAGCAGACGAATGGATAAGGAAGCTGTGGTACATATACACCATGGAATATTACTCAGCCATTAAAAATAATTCATTTGAATCAGTTCTAATGAGATGGATGAAACTGGCCCATTATACAGAGTGAAATAAGCCAGAAAGATAAACACCAATATAGTATACTAACATGTATATATGGAATTTAGAAAGATGGTAATGATAACCCTATATGAAAAACAGAAAAAGAGACACAGATGTACAGCACAGATTTTTGGACTCTGTGGGAGAAGGGAGGGTAGGATGTTTTGAGAGAACAGTATTGAAACATGTATATTATCAAGGGTGAAACAGATCACCAGCACAGGTGGGATGTATGAGGCAAGGGCTCGGGGCTGGTGCACTGGGAAGACCCAGAGCGAAGGGGTGGAGAGGGAGGCGGGAGGGGGGATCAGGATGTGAAATGCATGTAAATCCATGGCTGATTCATGTAAACGTATGGCAAAAAACCACTACAATACTGTAAAGTAATTAGCCTCCAACTAATAAATATGAATGAAAATAAAAAGTCTTCTCGAAGACCATAGTTCAAAGGGCATACAAGTGTGTCATTTCTCAGTGACGTCCTATTCCCCCTATTGGAATTTGACCAGCAAAACTGAATTTAAACAATATGCAAAAATGAGGATTAAGACACAGTGACCCACCTACATA